>NC_048576.1:82181080-82481080 GCF_013265735.2 Oncorhynchus mykiss | reverse complement strand
AGCTCTGCCTGTGACCACTTTCCCTTCCCTCCCACTAGCCCTGCCTGTGACCACTTTTCCTTCCCTCCCACTAGCCCTGCCTGTGACCCCTTTCCCTCCCACTAGCCCTGCCTGTGGCCACATTTCCCCCTCCCCTCCCACTAGCCTAGCTCTGCCTGTGACCACTTTCCCTTCCCTCCCACTAGCTTAGCTCTGCCTGTGACCACTTTCCCTCCCCTCCCACTAGCTCTGCCTGTGACCCCTTTTCCTTCCCTCCCACTAGCCTAGCTCTGCCTGTGACCCCTTTTCCTCCCCTCCCACTAGCCCAGCTCTGCCTGTGACCACTTTCCCTCCCACTAGCCTAGCTCTGCCTGTGGCCACATTTCCCCCTCCCCTCCCACTAGCCTAGCTCTGCCTGTGACCACTTTCCCTTCCCTCCCACTAGCTTAGCTCTGCCTGTGACCCCTTTTCCTTCCCTCCCACTAGCCTAGCTCTGCCTGTGACCCCTTCTCCTTCCCTCCGACTAGCCCTGCCTGTGACCACTTTCCCTTCCTCCCCCACGGGCCTTACCTGTGACCACTTTCCCTTCCCACCCACTAGCCCTGCCTGTGACCCCTTTACCTTCCCTCCCACTAGCCCTGCCTGTGGCCACATTTCCCCCTCCCCTCCCACTAGCCTAGCTCTGCCTGTGACCACTTTCTCTCCCCTCCCATTAGCCTTGCCTGTGACCACTTTTTGCCCCCTCCCACTAGTCTAGCCCTAACTGTGACCACTTTCCCTCCCCTCCCACTAGCCTAGCCTGTGACCACTTTCCCTCCCCTCCCACTAGTCTAGCTCTGCCTGTGACCACTTTCCCTCCCCTCCCACTAGCCTAGCTCTGCCTGTGACCACTTTCCCTCCCCTCACACTAGCCTAGCTGCTGCCTGTGACCACTTTCCCGTCCCTCCCACTAGCCTAGCTCTGCCTGTGACCACTTCCCTTCCCTCCCACTAGCCTAGCTCTGCCTGAAACCACTTTCCCATCCCTCCCACTAGCCCTGCCTGTGACCACTTTTCCTTCCCTCCCACTAGCTCTGCCTGTGACCACTTTCCCTTCCCTCCCACTAGCCTAGCTCTGCCTGTGACCACGTTCCCTTCCCTCCCACTAGCCTAGCACTGCCTGTGACCACTTTCCCTTCCCTCCAACTAGCCTAGCTCTGCCTGTGACCACTTTCCCTCCCACTAGCTCTGCCTGTGACCCCTTTTCCTTCCCTCCCACTAGCTCTGCCTGTGACCACTTTCCCTTCCCTCCCACTAGCCTAGCTCTGCCTGTGACCACTTTCCCTCCCCTCCCACTAGCCTAGCTCTGCCTGTGACCACTTTCCCTCCCCTCCCACTAGCCTAGCTCTGCCTGTGACCACTTTCCCTTCCCTCCCACTAGCCTAGCTCTGCCTGTGACCACTTTCCCTCCGCTCCCAATAGCTCTGCCTGTGACCACTTTCTCTCCCCTCCCACTAGCCTAGCTCTGCCTGTGACCCCTTTTCCTTCCCTCCCACTAGCTCTGCCTGTGACCACTTTCCCTCCCACTAGCTCTGCCTGTGACCCCTTTTCCTTCCCTCCCACTAGCTCTGCCTGTGACCACTTTCCCTCCCCTCCCACTAGCTCTGCCTGTGACCCCTTTTCCTTCCCTCCCACTAGCCTAGCTCTGCCTGTGACCACTTTCCCTCCCACTAGCCTAGCTCTGCCTGTGGCCACATTTCCCCCTCCCCTCCCACTAGCCTAGCTCTGCCTGTGACCACTTTCCCTCCCCTCCCACTAGCCTAGCTCTGCCTGTGGCCACTTTCCCTTCCCTCTCACTAGCCCTGCCTGTGACCACTTTCCCTCCACCCCCACTAGCCCTGCCTGTGACCACTTTCCCTCCCCTCCCACTAGCCTAGCCCTGCCTGTGACAGCTTTCCCTCCCCTCCCACTAGCCTAGCTCTGCCTGTGACCACTTTCCCTCCCCTCCCACTAGCCTAGCTCTGCCTGTGACCACTTTCCCTCCCCTCCCACTAGCCTAGCTCTGCCTGTGACCACTTTCCCTCCCCTCCCACTAGCCTAGCTCTGCCAGTGACCACTTTCCCTTCCCTCCCACTAGCCTAGCTCTGCCTGTGACCACTTTCCCTTCCCTCCCACTAGCCTAGCACTGCCTGTGACCACTTTCCCTTCCCTCCCACTAGCCTAGCTCTGCCTGTGACCACTTTCCCTCCCACCTAGCTCTGCCTGTGACCCCTTTTCCTTCCCTCCCACTAGCTCTGCCTGTGACCACTTTCCCTCCCCTCCCACTAGATCTGCCTGTGACCCCTTTTCCTTCCCTCCCACTAGCCTAGCTCTGCCTGTGACCCCTTTTCCTCCCCTCCCACTAGCCTAGCTCTGCCTGTGACCACTTTCCCTCCGCTCCCACTAGCGTAGCTCTGCCTGTGACCCCTTTTCCTTCCCTCCCACTAGCCTAGCTCTGCCTGTGACCCCTTCTCCTTCCCTCCGACTAGCCCTGCCTGTGACCACTTTCCCTCCCCTCCCACTAGCCCTGCCTGTGACCACTTTCCCTCCCCTCCCACTAGCCTAGCCCTGCCTGTGACAGCTTTCCCTCCCCTCCCACTAGCCTAGCTCTGCCTGTGACAACTTTCCCTCCCCTCCCACTAGCCTAGCTCTGCCTGTGACCACTTTCCCTCCCCTCCCACTAGCCTAGCTCTGCCTGTGACCACTTTCCCTTCCCTCCCACTAGCCTAGCTCTGCCTGTGACCACTTTCCCTTCCCTCCCACTTGCCTAGCAATGCCTGTGACCACTTTCCCTTCCCTCCCACTAGCCTAGCTCTGCCTGTGACCACTTTCCCTCCCACCTAGCTCTGCCTGTGACCCCTTTTCCTTCCCTCCCACTAGCCCTGCCTGTGGCCACATTTCCCCCTCCCACTAGCCTAGCTCTGCCTGTGACCCCTTCTCCTTCCCTCCGACTAGCCCTGCCTGTGACCACTTTCCCTTCCTCCCCCACGGGCCTTACCTGTGACCACTTTCCCTTCCCACCCACTAGCCCTGCCTGTGACCCCTTTACCTTCCCTCCCACTAGCCCTGCCTGTGGCCACATTTCCCCCTCCCCTCCCACTAGCCTAGCTCTGCCTGTGACCACTTTCTCTCCCCTCCCATTAGCCTTGCCTGTGACCACTTTTTGCCCCCTCCCACTAGTCTAGCCCTAACTGTGACCACTTTCCCTCCCCTCCCACTAGCCTAGCCTGTGACCACTTTCCCTCCCCTCCCACTAGTCTAGCTCTGCCTGTGACCACTTTCCCTCCCCTCCCACTAGCCTAGCTCTGCCTGTGACCACTTTCCCTCCCCTCACACTAGCCTAGCTGCTGCCTGTGACCACTTTCCCGTCCCTCCCACTAGCCTAGCTCTGCCTGTGACCACTTCCCTTCCCTCCCACTAGCCTACCTCTGCCTGAAACCACTTTCCCATCCCTCCCACTAGCCCTGCCTGTGACCACTTTTCCTTCCCTCCCACTAGCTCTGCCTGTGACCACTTTTCCTTCCCTCCCACTAGCCCTGCCTGTGACCACTTTTCCTTCCCTCCCACTAGCCCTGCCTGTGACCACATTTCCTTCCCTCCCACTAGCCCTGCCTGTGACCACTTTTCCTTCCCTCCCACTAGCCCTGCCTGTGACCCCTTTCCCTCCCACTAGCCCTGCCTGTGGCCACATTTCCCCCTCCCCTCCCACTAGCCTAGCTCTGCCTGTGACCCCTTTTCCTTCCCTCCCACTAGCCTAGCTCTGCCTGTGACCCCTTTTCCTCCCCTCCCACTAGCCCAGCTCTGCCTGTGACCACTTTCCCTCCCACTAGCCTAGCTCTGCCTGTGGCCACATTTCCCCCTCCCCTCCCACTAGCCTAGCTCTGCCTGTGACCACTTTCCCTTCCCTCCCACTAGCTTAGCTCTGCCTGTGACCCCTTTTCCTTCCCTCCCACTAGACTAGCTCTGCCTGTGACCCCTTCTCCTTCCCTCCGACTAGCCCTGCCTGTGACCACTTTCCCTTCCTCCCCCACGGGCCTTACCTGTGACCACTTTCCCTTCCCACCCACTAGCCCTGCCTGTGACCCCTTTACCTTCCCTCCCACTAGCCCTGCCTGTGGCCACATTTCCCCCTCCCCTCCCACTAGCCTAGCTCTGCCTGTGACCACTTTCTCTCCCCTCCCATTAGCCTTGCCTGTGACCACTTTTTGCCCCCTCCCACTAGTCTAGCCCTAACTGTGACCACTTTCCCTCCCCTCCCACTAGCCTAGCCTGTGACCACTTTCCCTCCCCTCCCACTAGTCTAGCTCTGCCTGTGACCACTTTCCCTCCCCTCCCACTAGCCTAGCTCTGCCTGTGACCACTTTCCCTCCCCTCACACTAGCCTAGCTGCTGCCTGCGACCACTTTCCCGTCCCTCCCACTAGCCTAGCTCTGCCTGTGACCACTTCCCTTCCCTCCCACTAGCCTAGCTCTGCCTGAAACCACTTCCCCATCCCTCCCACTAGCCCTGCCTGTGACCACTTTTCCTTCCCTCCCACTAGCTCTGCCTGTGACCACTTTTCCTTCCCTCCCACTAGCCCTGCCTGTGACCACTTTTCCTTCCCTCCCACTAGCCCTGCCTGTGACCACATTTCCTTCCCTCCCACTAGCCCTGCCTGTGACCACTTTTCCTTCCCTCCCACTAGCCCTGCCTGTGACCCCTTTCCCTCCCACTAGCCCTGCCTGTGGCCACATTTCCCCCTCCCCTCCCACTAGCCTAGCTCTGCCTGTGACCACTTTCCCTTCCCTCCCACTAGCTTAGCTCTGCCTGTGACCACTTTCCCTCCCCTCCCACTAGCTCTGCCTGTGACCCCTTTTCCTTCCCTCCCACTAGCCTAGCTCTGCCTGTGACCCCTTTTCCTCCCCTCCCACTAGCCCAGCTCTGCCTGTGACCACTTTCCCTCCCACTAGCCTAGCTCTGCCTGTGGCCACATTTCCCCCTCCCCTCCCACTAGCCTAGCTCTGCCTGTGACCACTTTCCCTTCCCTCCCACTAGCTTAGCTCTGCCTGTGACCCCTTTTCCTTCCCTCCCACTAGCCTAGCTCTGCCTGTGACCCCTTCTCCTTCCCTCCGACTAGCCCTGCCTGTGACCACTTTCCCTTCCTCCCCCACGGGCCTTACCTGTGACCACTTTCCCTTCCCACCCACTAGCCCTGCCTGTGACCCCTTTACCTTCCCTCCCACTAGCCCTGCCTGTGGCCACATTTCCCCCTCCCCTCCCACTAGCCTAGCTCTGCCTGTGACCACTTTCTCTCCCCTCCCATTAGCCTTGCCTGTGACCACTTTTTGCCCCCTCCCACTAGTCTAGCCCTAACTGTGACCACTTTCCCTCCCCTCCCACTAGCCTAGCCTGTGACCACTTTCCCTCCCCTCCCACTAGTCTAGCTCTGCCTGTGACCACTTTCCCTCCCCTCCCACTAGCCTAGCTCTGCCTGTGACCACTTTCCCTCCCCTCACACTAGCCTAGCTGCTGCCTGTGACCACTTTCCCGTCCCTCCCACTAGCCTAGCTCTGCCTGTGACCACTTCCCTTCCCTCCCACTAGCCTAGCTCTGCCTGAAACCACTTTCCCATCCCTCCCACTAGCCCTGCCTGTGACCACTTTTCCTTCCCTCCCACTAGCTCTGCCTGTGACCACTTTTCCTTCCCTCCCACTAGCCCTGCCTGTGACCACTTTTCCTTCCCTCCCACTAGCCCTGCCTGTGACCACATTTCCTTCCCTCCCACTAGCCCTGCCTGTGACCACTTTTCCTTCCCTCCCACTAGCCCTGCCTGTGACCCCTTTCCCTCCCACTAGCCCTGCCTGTGGCCACATTTCCCCCTCCCCTCCCACTAGCCTAGCTCTGCCTGTGACCACTTTCCCTTCCCTCCCACTAGCTTAGCTCTGCCTGTGACCACTTTCCCTCCCCTCCCACTAGCTCTGCCTGTGACCCCTTTTCCTTCCCTCCCACTAGCCTAGCTCTGCCTGTGACCCCTTTTCCTCCCCTCCCACTAGCCCAGCTCTGCCTGTGACCACTTTCCCTCCCACTAGCCTAGCTCTGCCTGTGGCCACATTTCCCCCTCCCCTCCCACTAGCCTAGCTCTGCCTGTGACCACTTTCCCTTCCCTCCCACTAGCTTAGCTCTGCCTGTGACCCCTTTTCCTTCCCTCCCACTAGCCTAGCTCTGCCTGTGATCCCTTCTCCTTCCCTCCGACTAGCCCTGCCTGTGACCACTTTCCCTTCCTCCCCCACGGGCCTTACCTGTGACCACTTTCCCTTCCCACCCACTAGCCCTGCCTGTGACCCCTTTACCTTCCCTCCCACTAGCCCTGCCTGTGGCCACATTTCCCCCTCCCCTCCCACTAGCCTAGCTCTGCCTGTGACCACTTTCTCTCCCCTCCCATTAGCCTTGCCTGTGACCACTTTTTGCCCCCTCCCACTAGTCTAGCCCTAACTGTGACCACTTTCCCTCCCCTCCCACTAGCCTAGCCTGTGACCACTTTCCCTCCCCTCCCACTAGTCTAGCTCTGCCTGTGACCACTTTCCCTCCCCTCCCACTAGCCTAGCTCTGCCTGTGACCACTTTCCCTCCCCTCACACTAGCCTAGCTGCTGCCTGTGACCACTTTCCCGTCCCTCCCACTAGCCTAGCTCTGCCTGTGACCACTTCCCTTCCCTCCCACTAGCCTAGCTCTGCCTGAAACCACTTTCCCATCCCTCCCACTAGCCCTGCCTGTGACCACTTTTCCTTCCCTCCCACTAGCTCTGCCTGTGACCACTTTTCCTTCCCTCCCACTAGCCCTGCCTGTGACCACTTTTCCTTCCCTCCCACTAGCCCTGCCTGTGACCACATTTCCTTCCCTCCCACTAGCCCTGCCTGTGACCACTTTTCCTTCCCTCCCACTAGCCCTGCCTGTGACCCCTTTCCCTCCCACTAGCCCTGCCTGTGGCCACATTTCCCCCTCCCCTCCCACTAGCCTAGCTCTGCCTGTGACCACTTTCCCTTCCCTCCCACTAGCTTAGCTCTGCCTGTGACCACTTTCCCTCCCCTCCCACTAGCTCTGCCTGTGACCCCTTTTCCTTCCCTCCCACTAGCCTAGCTCTGCCTGTGACCCCTTTTCCTCCCCTCCCACTAGCCCAGCTCTGCCTGTGACCACTTTCCCTCCCACTAGCCTAGCTCTGCCTGTGGCCACATTTCCCCCTCCCCTCCCACTAGCCTAGCTCTGCCTGTGACCACTTTCCCTTCCCTCCCACTAGCTTAGCTCTGCCTGTGACCCCTTTTCCTTCCCTCCCACTAGCCTAGCTCTGCCTGTGACCCCTTCTCCTTCCCTCCGACTAGCCCTGCCTGTGACCACTTTCCCTTCCTCCCCCACGGGCCTTACCTGTGACCACTTTCCCTTCCCACCCACTAGCCCTGCCTGTGACCCCTTTACCTTCCCTCCCACTAGCCCTGCCTGTGGCCACATTTCCCCCTCCCCTCCCACTAGCCTAGCTCTGCCTGTGACCACTTTCTCTCCCCTCCCATTAGCCTTGCCTGTGACCACTTTTTGCCCCCTCCCACTAGTCTAGCCCTAACTGTGACCACTTTCCCTCCCCTCCCACTAGCCTAGCCTGTGACCACTTTCCCTCCCCTCCCACTAGTCTAGCTCTGCCTGTGACCACTTTCCCTCCCCTCCCACTAGCCTAGCTCTGCCTGTGACCACTTTCCCTCCCCTCACACTAGCCTAGCTGCTGCCTGTGACCACTTTCCCGTCCCTCCCACTAGCCTAGCTCTGCCTGTGACCACTTCCCTTCCCTCCCACTAGCCTAGCTCTGCCTGAAACCACTTTCCCATCCCTCCCACTAGCCCTGCCTGTGACCACTTTTCCTTCCCTCCCACTAGCTCTGCCTGTGACCACTTTTCCTTCCCTCCCACTAGCCCTGCCTGTGACCACTTTTCCTTCCCTCCCACTAGCCCTGCCTGTGACCACATTTCCTTCCCTCCCACTAGCCCTGCCTGTGACCACTTTTCCTTCCCTCCCACTAGCCCTGCCTGTGACCCCTTTCCCTCCCACTAGCCCTGCCTGTGGCCACATTTCCCCCTCCCCTCCCACTAGCCTAGCTCTGCCTGTGACCACTTTCCCTTCCCTCCCACTAGCTTAGCTCTGCCTGTGACCACTTTCCCTCCCCTCCCACTAGCTCTGCCTGTGACCCCTTTTCCTTCCCTCCCACTAGCCTAGCTCTGCCTGTGACCCCTTTTCCTCCCCTCCCACTAGCCCAGCTCTGCCTGTGACCACTTTCCCTCCCACTAGCCTAGCTCTGCCTGTGACCACATTCCCTCCCCTCCCACTAGCCTAGCTCTGCCTGTGACCACTTTCCCTTCCCTCCCACTAGCCTAGCTCTGCCTGTGACCACTTTCCCTCCCCTCCCAATAGCTCTGCCTGTGACCACTTTCTCTCCCCTCCCACTAGCCTAGCTCTGCCTGTGACCCCTTTTCCTTCCCTCCCACTAGCTCTGCCTGTGACCCCTTTTCCTTCCCTCCCAATAGCCTAGCTCTGCCTGTGACCCCTTTTCCTCCCCTCCCACTAGCCCAGCTCTGCCTGTGACCACTTTCCCTCCCACTAGCCTAGCTCTGCCTGTGACCACATTCCCTCCCCTCCCACTAGCCTAGCTCTGCCTGTGACCACTTTCCCTCCCCTCCCACTAGCCTATCTCTGCCTGTGACCACTTTCCCTTCCCTCCCACTAGCCTAGCTCTGCCTGTGACCACGTTCCCTTCCCTCCCACTAGCCTAGCACTGCCTGTGACCACTTTCCCTTCCCTCCCACTAGCCTAGCTCTGCCTGTGACCACTTTCCCTCCCACTAGCTCTGCCTGTGACCCCTTTTCCTTCCCTCCCACTAGCTCTGCCTGTGACCACTTTCCCTTCCCTCCAACTAGCCTAGCCCTGCATGTGACCACTTTCTCTCCCCTCCCACTAGCCTAGCCCTGCCTGTGACAGCTTTCCCTCCCCTCCCACTAGCCTAGCACTGCCTGTGACCACTTTCCCTTCCCTCCCACTAGCCTAGCTCTGCCTGTGACCACTTTCCCTCCCACTAGCTCTGCCTGTGACCCATTTTCCTTCCCTCCCACTAGCTCTGCCTGTGACCACTTTCCCTCCCCTCCCACTAGCTCTGCCTGTGACCCCTTTTCCTCCCCTCCCACTAGCCTAGCTCTGCCTGTGACCACTTTCCCTCCGCTCCCACTAGCGTAGCTCTGCCTGTGACCCCTTTTCCTTCCCTCCCACTAGCCTAGCTCTGCCTGTGACCCCTTCTCCTTCCCTCCGACAAGCCCTGCCTGTGACCACTTTCCCTTCCTCCCCCACGGGCCTTACCTGTGACCACTTTCCCTTCCCACCCACTAGCCCTGCCTGTGACCCCTTTACCTTCCCTCCCACTAGCCCTGCCTGTGGCCACATTTCCCCCTCCCCTCCCACTAGCCTAGCTCTGCCTGTGACCACTTTCTCTCCCCTCCCATTAGCCTTGCCTGTGACCACTTTTTGCCCCCTCCCACTAGTCTAGCCCTAACTGTGACCACTTTCCCTCCCCTCCCACTAGCCTAGCCTGTGACCACTTTCCCTCCCCTCCCACTAGTCTAGCTCTGCCTGTGACCACTTTCCCTCCCCTCCCACTAGCCTAGCTCTGCCTGTGACCACTTTCCCTCCCCTCACACTAGCCTAGCTGCTGCCTGTGACCACTTTCCCGTCCCTCCCACTAGCCTAGCTCTGCCTGTGACCACTTCCCTTCCCTCCCACTAGCCTAGCTCTGCCTGAAACCACTTTCCCATCCCTCCCACTAGCCCTGCCTGTGACCACTTTTCCTTCCTTCCCACTAGCTCTGCCTGTGACCACTTTTCCTTCCCTCCCACTAGCCCTGCCTGTGACCACTTTTCCTTCCCTCCCACTAGCCCTGCCTGTGACCACATTTCCTTCCCTCCCACTAGCCCTGCCTGTGACCACTTTTCCTTCCCTCCCACTAGCCCTGCCTGTGACCCCTTTCCCTCCCACTAGCCCTGCCTGTGGCCACATTTCCCCCTCCCCTCCCACTAGCCTAGCTCTGCCTATGACCACTTTCCCTTCCCTCCCACTAGCTTAGCTCTGCCTGTGACCACTTTCCCTCCCCTCCCACTAGCTCTGCCTGTGACCCCTTTTCCTTCCCTCCCACTAGCCTAGCTCTGCCTGTGACCCCTTTTCCTCCCCTCCCACTAGCCCAGCTCTGCCTGTGACCACTTTCCCTCCCACTAGCCTAGCTCTGCCTGTGACCACATTCCCTCCCCTCCCACTAGCCTAGCTCTGTCTGTGACCACTTTCCCTTCCCTCCCACTAGCCTAGCTCTGCCTGTGACCACTTTCCCTCCCCTCCCAATAGCTCTGCCTGTGACCACTTTCTCTCCCCTCCCACTAGCCTAGCTCTGCCTGTGACCCCTTTTCCTTCCCTCCCACTAGCTCTGCCTGTGACCCCTTTTCCTTCCCTCCCAATAGCCTAGCTCTGCCTGTGACCCCTTTTCCTCCCCTCCCACTAGCCCAGCTCTGCCTGTGACCACTTTCCCTCCCACTAGCCTAGCTCTGCCTGTGACCACATTCCCTCCCCTCCCACTAGCCTAGCTCTGCCTGTGACCACTTTCCCTCCCCTCCCACTAGCCTAGCTCTGCCTGTGACCACTTTCCCTTCCCTCCCACTAGCCTAGCTCTGCCTGTGACCACGTTCCCTTCCCTCCCACTAGCCTAGCACTGCCTGTGACCACTTTCCCTTCCCTCCAACTAGCCTAGCTCTGCCTGTGACCACTTTCCCTCCCACTAGCTCTGCCTGTGACCCCTTTTCCTTCCCTCCCACTAGCTCTGCCTGTGACCACTTTCCCTTCCCTCCAACTAGCCTAGCCCTGCCTGTGACCACTTTCTCTCCCCTCCCACTAGCCTAGCCCTGCCTGTGACAGCTTTCCCTCCCCTCCCACTAGCCTAGCTCTGCCTGTGACCACTTTCCCTCCCCTCCCACTAGCCTAGCTCTGCCTGTGACCACTTTCCCTTCCCTCCCACTAGCCTAGCTCTGCCTGTGACCACTTTCCCTCCCCTCCCAATAGCTCTGCCTGTGACCACTTTCCCTTCCCTCCCACTAGCCTAGCACTGCCTGTGACCACTTTCCCTTCCCTCCCACTAGCCTAGCTCTGCCTGTGACCACTTTCCCTCCCACTAGCTCTGCCTGTGACCCATTTTCCTTCCCTCCCACTAGCTCTGCCTGTGACCACTTTCCCTCCCCTCCCACTAGCTCTGCCTGTGACCCCTTTTCCTCCCCTCCCACTAGCCTAGCTCTGCCTGTGACCACTTTCCCTCCGCTCCCACTAGCGTAGCTCTGCCTGTGACCCCTTTTCCTTCCCTCCCACTAGCCTAGCTCTGCCTGTGACCCCTTCTCCTTCCCTCCGACTAGCCCTGCCTGTGACCACTTTCCCTTCCTCCCCCACGGGCCTTACCTGTGACCACTTTCCCTTCCCACCCACTAGCCCTGCCTGTGACCCCTTTACCTTCCCTCCCACTAGCCCTGCCTGTGGCCACATTTCCCCCTCCCCTCCCACTAGCCTAGCTCTGCCTGTGACCACTTTCTCTCCCCTCCCATTAGCCTTGCCTGTGACCACTTTTTGCCCCCTCCCACTAGTCTAGCCCTAACTGTGACCACTTTCCCTCCCCTCCCACTAGCCTAGCCTGTGACCACTTTCCCTCCCCTCCCACTAGTCTAGCTCTGCCTGTGACCACTTTCCCTCCCCTCCCACTAGCCTAGCTCTGCCTGTGACCACTTTCCCTCCCCTCACACTAGCCTAGCTGCTGCCTGTGACCACTTTCCCGTCCCTCCCACTAGCCTAGCTCTGCCTGTGACCACTTCCCTTCCCTCCCACTAGCCTAGCTCTGCCTGAAACCACTTTCCCATCCCTCCCACTAGCCCTGCCTGTGACCACTTTTCCTTCCTTCCCACTAGCTCTGCCTGTGACCACTTTTCCTTCCCTCCCACTAGCCCTGCCTGTGACCACATTTCCTTCCCTCCCACTAGCCCTGCCTGTGACCACATTTCCTTCCCTCCCACTAGCCCTGCCTGTGACCACTTTTCCTTCCCTCCCACTAGCCCTGCCTGTGACCCCTTTCCCTCCCACTAGCCCTGCCTGTGGCCACATTTCCCCCTCCCCTCCCACTAGCCTAGCTATGCCTATGACCACTTTCCCTTCCCTCCCACTAGCTTAGCTCTGCCTGTGACCACTTTCCCTCCCCTCCCACTAGCTCTGCCTGTGACCCCTTTTCCTTCCCTCCCACTAGCCTAGCTCTGCCTGTGACCCCTTTTCCTCCCCTCCCACTAGCCCAGCTCTGCCTGTGACCACTTTCCCTCCCACTAGCCTAGCTCTGCCTGTGACCACATTCCCTCCCCTCCCACTAGCCTAGCTCTGTCTGTGACCACTTTCCCTTCCCTCCCACTAGCCTAGCTCTGCCTGTGACCACTTTCCCTCCCCTCCCAATAGCTCTGCCTGTGACCACTTTCTCTCCCCTCCCACTAGCCTAGCTCTGCCTGTGACCCCTTTTCCTTCCCTCCCACTAGCTCTGCCTGTGACCCCTTTTCCTTCCCTCCCAATAGCCTAGCTCTGCCTGTGACCCCTTTTCCTCCCCTCCCACTAGCCCAGCTCTGCCTGTGACCACTTTCCCTCCCACTAGCCTAGCTCTGCCTGTGACCACATTCCCTCCCCTCCCACTAGCCTAGCTCTGCCTGTGACCACTTTCCCTCCCCTCCCACTAGCCTAGCTCTGCCTGTGACCACTTTCCCTTCCCTCCCACTAGCCTAGCTCTGCCTGTGACCACGTTCCCTTCCCTCCCACTAGCCTAGCACTGCCTGTGACCACTTTCCCTTCCCTCCAACTAGCCTAGCTCTGCCTGTGACCACTTTCCCTCCCACTAGCTCTGCCTGTGACCCCTTTTCCTTCCCTCCCACTAGCTCTGCCTGTGACCACTTTCCCTTCCCTCCAACTAGCCTAGCCCTGCCTGTGACCACTTTCTCTCCCCTCCCACTAGCCTAGCCCTGCCTGTGACAACTTTCCCTCCCCTCCCACTAGCCTAGCTCTGCCTGTGACCACTTTCCCTTCCCTCCCACTAGCCTAGCTCTGCCTGTGACCACTTTCCCTCCCCTCCCAATAGCTCTGCCTGTGACCACTTTCCCTTCCCTCCCACTAGCCTAGCACTGCCTGTGACCACTTTCCCTTCCCTCCCACTAGCCTAGCTCTGCCTGTGACCACTTTCCCTCCCACTAGCTCTGCCTGTGACCCATTTTCCTTCCCTCCCACTAGCTCTGCCTGTGACCACTTTCCCTCCCCTCCCACTAGCTCTGCCTGTGACCCCTTTTCCTCCCCTCCCACTAGCCTAGCTCTGCCTGTGACCACTTTCCCTCCGCTCCCACTAGCGTAGCTCTGCCTGTGACCCCTTTTCCTTCCCTCCCACTAGCCTAGCTCTGCCTGTGACCCCTTCTCCTTCCCTCCGACTAGCCCTGCCTGTGACCACTTTCCCTTCCTCCCCCACGGGCCTTACCTGTGACCACTTTCCCTTCCCACCCACTAGCCCTGCCTGTGACCCCTTTACCTTCCCTCCCACTAGCCCTGCCTGTGGCCACATTTCCCCCTCCCCTCCCACTAGCCTAGCTCTGCCTGTGACCACTTTCTCTCCCCTCCCATTAGCCTTGCCTGTGACCACTTTTTGCCCCCTCCCACTAGTCTAGCCCTAACTGTGACCACTTTCCCTCCCCTCCCACTAGCCTAGCCTGTGACCACTTTCCCTCCCCTCCCACTAGTCTAGCTCTGCCTGTGACCACTTTCCCTCCCCTCCCACTAGCCTAGCTCTGCCTGTGACCACTTTCCCTCCCCTCACACTAGCCTAGCTGCTGCCTGTGACCACTTTCCCGTCCCTCCCACTAGCCTAGCTCTGCCTGTGACCACTTCCCTTCCCTCCCACTAGCCTAGCTCTGCCTGAAACCACTTTCCCATCCCTCACACTAGCCCTGCCTGTGACCACTTTTCCTTCCTTCCCACTAGCTCTGCCTGTGACCACTTTTCCTTCCCTCCCACTAGCCCTGCCTGTGACCACTTTTCCTTCCCTCCCACTAGCCCTGCCTGTGACCACATTTCCTTCCCTCCCACTAGCCCTGCCTGTGACCACTTTTCCTTCCCTCCCACTAGCCCTGCCTGTGACCCCTTTCCCTCCCACTAGCCCTGCCTGTGGCCACATTTCCCCCTCCCCTCCCACTAGCCTAGCACTGCCTATGACCACTTTCCCTTCCCTCCCACTAGCTTAGCTCTGCCTGTGACCACTTTCCCTCCCCTCCCACTAGCTCTGCCTGTGACCCCTTTTCCTTCCCTCCCACTAGCCTAGCTCTGCCTGTGACCCCTTTTCCTCCCCTCCCACTAGCCCAGCTCTGCCTGTGACCACTTTCCCTCCCACTAGCCTAGCTCTGCCTGTGACCACATTCCCTCCCCTCCCACTAGCCTAGCTCTGTCTGTGACCACTTTCCCTTCCCTCCCACTAGCCTAGCTCTGCCTGTGACCACTTTCCCTCCCCTCCCAATAGCTCTGCCTGTGACCACTTTCTCTCCCCTCCCACTAGCCTAGCTCTGCCTGTGACCCCTTTTCCTTCCCTCCCACTAGCTCTGCCTGTGACCCCTTTTCCTTCCCTCCCAATAGCCTAGCTCTGCCTGTGACCCCTTTTCCTCCCCTCCCACTAGCCCAGCTCTGCCTGTGACCACTTTCCCTCCCACTAGCCTAGCTCTGCCTGTGACCACATTCCCTCCCCTCCCACTAGCCTAGCTCTGCCTGTGACCACTTTCCCTCCCCTCCCACTAGCCTAGCTCTGCCTGTGACCACTTTCCCTTCCCTCCCACTAGCCTAGCTCTGCCTGTGACCACGTTCCCTTCCCTCCCACTAGCCTAGCACTGCCTGTGACCACTTTCCCTTCCCTCCAACTAGCCTAGCTCTGCCTGTGACCACTTTCCCTCCCACTAGCTCTGCCTGTGACCCCTTTTCCTTCCCTCCCACTAGCTCTGCCTGTGACCACTTTCCCTTCCCTCCAACTAGCCTAGCCCTGCCTGTGACCACTTTCTCTCCCCTCCCACTAGCCTAGCCCTGCCTGTGACAGCTTTCCCTCCCCTCCCACTAGCCTAGCTCTGCCTGTGACCACTTTCCCTCCCCTCCCACTAGCCTAGCTCTGCCTGTGACCACTTTCCCTTCCCTCCCACTAGCCTAGCTCTGCCTGTGACCACTTTCCCTCCCCTCCCAATAGCTCTGCCTGTGACCACTTTCTCTCCCCTCCCACTAGCCTAGCTCTGCCTGTGACCCCTTTTCCTTCCCTCCCACTAGCTCTGCCTGTGACCACTTTCCCTCCCACTAGCTCTGCCTGTGACCCCTTTTCCTTCCCTCCCACTAGCTCTGCCTGTGACCACTTTCCCTCCCCTCCCACTAGCTCTGCCTGTGACCCCTTTTCCTTCCCTCCCACTAGCCTAGCTCTGCCTGTGACCACTTTCCCTCCCACTAGCCTAGCTCTGCCTGTGGCCACATTTCCCCCTCCCACTAGCCTAGCTCTGCCTGTGACCACTTTCCCTCCCCTCCCACTAGCCTAGCTCTGCCTGTGGCCACTTTCCCTTCCCTCTCACTAGCCCTGCCTGTGACCACTTTCCCTCCACCCCCACTAGCCCTGCCTGTGACCACTTTCCCTCCCCTCCCACTAGCCTAGCCCTGCCTGTGACAGCTTTCCCTCCCCTCCCACTAGCCTAGCTCTGCCTGTGACCACTTTCCCTCCCCTCCCACTAGCCTAGCTCTGCCTGTGACCACTTTCCCTCCCCTCCCACTAGCCTAGCTCTGCCTGTGACCACTTTCCCTTCCCTCCCACTGGCCCTGCCTGTGACCACTTTCCCTCCCCTCCCACTAGCCCTGCCTGTGACCACTTTCCCTCCCACCCCAATAGCCTAGCTCTGCCATTGACCACTTTCCCTCCCCTCCAACTAGCCTAGCCCTGCCTGTGACCACTTTCCCGTCCCTCCCACTAGCCCTGCCTGTGACCACTTTCCCTCCCCTCCAACTAGCCTAGCCCTGCCTGTGACCACTTTCCCTCCCCTCCCACTAGCCTAGCTCTGCCTGTGACCACTTTCCCTCCCCTCCCACTAGTCTAGCTCTGCCTGTGACCACTTTCCCTCCCCTCCCACTAGCCTAGCTCTGCCTGTGACCACTTTCCCTCCCCTCCAACTAGCCTAGCCCTGCCTGTGACCACTTTCCCTCCCCTCCCACTAGCCTAGCTCTGCCCTTGACCACTTTCCCTCCCCTCCAACTAGCCTAGCCCTGCCTGTGACCACTTTCCCTTCCCTCCCACTAGCCTAGCTCTGCCCTTGACCACTTTCCCTCCCCTCCAACTAGCCTAGCTCTGCCTGTGACCACTTTCCCTCCCCTCCCAATAGCCTAGCTCTGCCTGTGACCACTTTCCCTTCCCTCCCACTAGCCCTGCCTGTGGCAACTTTCCCTTCCCTCCCACTAGCCCTGCCTGTGGCAACTTTCCCTTCCCTCCCACTAGCCTAGCTCTGTCTGTGACCACTTTCCCACCAACTAGCCTAGCTCTGCCTGTGACCACATTCCCTCCCCTCCCACTAGCCTAGCTCTGTCTGTGACCACTTTCCCTTCCCTCCCACTAGCCTAGCCCTGCCTGTGACCACTTTCCCTCCCCTCCCACTAGCCTAGCCCTGCCTGTGACCACTTTCCCACCAACTAGCCTAGCTCTGCCTGTGACCACATTCCCTCCCCTCCCACTAGCCTAGCTCTGCCTGTGACCCCTTTCCCTTCCCTCCCACTAGCCTAGCCCTGCCTGTGACCACTTTCCCTCCCCTCCCACTAGCCTAGCCCTGCCTGTGACCACTTTCCCTTCCCTCCCACTAGCCTAGCTCTGCCCTTGACCACTTTCCCTCCCCTCCAACTAGCCTAGCTCTGCCTGTGACCACTTTCCCTCCCCTCCCACTAGCTCTGCCTGTGACCACTTTCCCTTCCCTCCCACTAGCCCTGCCTGTGGCAACTTTCCCTCCCCTCCCACTAGCCTAGCTCTGTCTGTGACCACTTTCCCACCAACTAGCCTAGCTCTGCCTGTGACCACATTCCCTCCCCTCCCACTAGCCTAGCTCTGTCTGTGACCACTTTCCCTTCCCTCCCACTAGCCTAGCCCTGCCTGTGACCACTTTCCCTCCCCTCCCACTAGCCTAGCCCTGCCTGTGACCACTTTCCCACCAACTAGCCTAGCTCTGCCTGTGACCACATTCCCTCCCCTCCCACTAGCCTAGCTCTGCCTGTGACCCCTTTCCCTTCCCTCCCACTAGCCTAGCTCTGCCTGTGACCCCTTTCCCTTCCCTCCCACTAGCCTAGCCCTGCCTGTGACCACTTTCCCTCCCCTCCCACTAGCCTAGCCCTGCCTGTGACCACTTTCCCTCCCCTCCCACTAGCCTAGCCCTGCCTGTGACCACTTTCCCTTCCCTCCCACTAGCCCTGCCTGTGGCCACTTTCCCTTCCCTCTCACTATCCCTGCCTGTGGCCACTTTCCCTTCCCTCCCACTATCCCTGCCTGTGGCCACTTTCCCTTCCCTCCCACTATCCCTGCCTGTGGCCACTTTCCCTTTCCTCCCACTATCCCTGCCTGTGGCCACTTTCCCTTCCCTCCCACTATCCCTGCCTGTGGCCACTTTCCCTTCCCTCCCACTAGTCCTGCCTGTGACCACTCAGCTGTCCATCTCCTTCTCCCTACACTACTAATACCAGGGACCACACCATTCTATCCTGAAAGAGATGTAGGTTGTGTCCCAAATGACCACCCTGGTCACGAATAGTGTACTAAACATGGAATAGGGTGCCTTTTGGGCACTGTAGAGTCTGGACGGTGTGTTAGCTAGTGGACAGAGATGGCTGGGACACGTGGCAGATGACTGATAGACTGGTGTGGAAACAGCTTCTCTAGCGACTTCAGGGTGATGGGAGTGCTGATAGGAGTCCTGCTGGGCTACAACCTCGGTCAACAGAGACAAATCCTGTTCAAATACACACCATTAGCCCAGCAGACCGAGGAGATTACATCTGTAGTCACAGACAGGAAGCACACTAAGATCAAGTCAAACACAACTAGAACTGACAGTGCCAACAGAAAAGGCTATACACCAGACATACCCTGGCACTTACAGTACAGTAGGATGAGGTGTGTGTAGGGGATTTAACAGACTTTGATCATGTGTGGATGAGATGTAAATAGGGCTGAGTGCAGCCGTTTCAAATGGGTGTTTATCCAGTTAATCGTTGGCAGACATGGTCACCACACACACACACTAATGACAACTCAGTAGATACTGAAAGACAACAGGGCTTTTACAATCCAAAATAGCTGTATTTTGTGTTTAGACAAAACATTTGTTAGCGTTTTGACAGTGACGCAGGAGTGCATTCTAATTCCACCAATGAGGAAAGTAGTCCTGAAAAGGGTCAGAGTAAAAACAGTTGATATAATATGTTTTTGTATGTCGTTTTTCTAAGAGAAAAAGGTTGGACATGTTGAACATTAAAACGTGTTCATCTCCATCTTGTTTCTTGCAAAAATCACCTTTCGGTGAGAAAAATGCTTAAAATGTTATTCTGTACAAGATGGATGTCAAACATGAACTACAGGGTTTTTCTCTGCTCAGGGAAGATGACTGGGACATGGTGGCACTTCATCACCCAAAACCTTATCTTTGTCCATTTCTGGTTATTGTCTTTTTTGTTTGTTTTTCTGATTTCATACATAAAGCTTGGGCTTTTACACAATGCTACAAGGAGGACTTAAAAAAAATGTAAAGTAAAAAAAAAAAGAATTTACAACTTCTACCTCCCTCATATACCCAAACACTCTGTTCTCTACAGGTGTACAGGGTAAGACAAGGTAGTCACTGTCTATATTCAGTTATCAGGGTGGATCATCCCTTTTTTTCATCGTCTTTGTACCAAATCCATACCATCCCCCCTGTCTTTTCAGCTGAGGGAGGAGCTCTGGTATCAATCTGGGCGTCTCTAGGTTCTGGAGGAGGCCTGGAGGAGGAGGAGAGCAGAGTAGGGCCCTCTGTGGTCCCAGGGCAGAGCAAAGCTGGGCAAGGGATCCAGGGACACTAGGACTGTTTGAGGCGTTTGCGTGGGGGTCCCAGGAAGGGGCACTGGGCCGAGGCCAGGGAGCGATAGGCCTCAGCCACCAGGTGGGGGTGGGATGCCACCATGGACTTCCAGCCAGACGTCTCCATCACCTCAGCAGCATGGCTAGAGGAGACAGAGAGAGAGGTGGGGGAGAAAGAGGAAGGGACAAGGAGAGGAGGAAAGAGTGAGGCAGAGGAGAGACATTAGCACTGTTCTCACCTGGCCCCTCCATCCCATCCCTCCCTCCCTCCATCCTCCAAACAGGCCTGACAGACTGCATACCACTGGGCCCTGTGGGAATCCCCAGCCTCCTCACACCCTCAGGGTGCAGTACTGCACTATCACGCACACACATACATGGCCTTTAATGACATTTGTTCTGTGTATTAGTGTGTGTATGTTAATGAAAGTGAATGTGTGTCCAGCAGCATACCTCCCAGACATCCAAGCCCACCTCTGACCCAGTTCCCTGGTAGGGACATGTACCCCCTGCTCCCTCTAATGGCCAATGGGCTATGAGCTGTGCCTGGGGTTAGCAGACCAGCAAAGGGCACAGAGAGCAGCCACAGCTGGAGAGCAGGCCGGGCCCAGGGGGCTGGAGGAGAGGGGGGGAGAGGAGAGAGAGAGAAGGTAGGGGGAGATGAAGGAGAAGCGGAGGGAGGGAAGGAAGGAGAGAGGGAGGGAGAAAATGGAAGGAGAGCAAGTGGAAGAGGAAGAGAGGTGGGAGCTAACTGGTGTTGACTGCAGGGCGGGGGGACGGAGGTCTGGGGTTTATTGGTTACACTGTGTAGTTTATTTTCTATATTCGTCCTCTTTATTGATTTCAGTTGTTGTCGATGTTGTCCGAGGGAGGAGGGTTGATAGCGCTTTGCAAGCCAGAGTCCCCCATGGTCAATTTCCACAACAACAACAATACAGTCAAATTAAACTGTCATAATGCCCATAACCACAATTAATGACCAGTATTAGGAGTGGAATCACAGGAGAGAGAGAGAGAGAGGACAGAGGAGTAGGAGCGAGAGAAAGGACAGAGGAGTAGGAGAGAAAGAGAGAGAGGACAGAGTAGGAGAGAGGGGGGTCAGAGCGTAAGGTAACGGGGGAGAGGGTGACTGAGAAAGGAAAAAAACGACTCAAAGATGGAGAAAGAAAAGAGTGGATATGTGCAGGAGTAGGGACTGAAGAGAGTACAGAATAGAGGACCAAGGCCCTCTTCACATAATTAAAATGCCCTTATTGGTATGGCAAGTTTAATGGATGACCTTCGTCAGTGTTGACTAAGGGAAGAGTAATGTCGTGTTCACATTAATGTTGACAAATCATAAACAACCAGCACATTGAGGAGCAACCTCATGCCGTGTATGGCCTCGGTCATAGAGAATCGCTCTAGTTAAAGGGATACTTCTGGACATTGGCAATGAAGCCCTTTACCTACTTCCCCAAAGACAGATACAATTGTGGATACCATTTTAACATCTCTGTGTCCAGTATGAAGGAAGATAAGAGGTTCGTTTTGCAAGACAATGCAAACTAACGTTAGCGCAATGCCTCAAAGTCTATGGCTATCCGCTAGCATGCTACCTCTAACTTCCTTCATACTGGACACAGAGCTATAACATTGGTATCTACAAATTCATCTGACTCTGAGGAAGTAGAGAAAGGGCCTCATTCTGAAATCCCAAAGTATACCTTTATATCCCTGCCATACAAGTTCAAGTGTGTCAAAACATGTTTGCTGCTAAATTGCCCCTGTTAATATGGCATAAAATTGGTCTGAGAAGAGGTAAAATACAATTTCCAAAAAGAGTAAACGAGCTCCCAGTGAAAATTAATGACGATATTTCTGTGTTAGGCATTTAGCGAAAATGTTCTGAGTGATGGATGCAGTAACGGTATATGTTAGGTATTTAGCAAGAGTGTTTTGAGTGAGGGGTTCAGTAACAGTGAGAGTGTTTTGAGTGAGGGGTACAGTCGTGTGTGTTAGGTATATAGCGAGTGTTCTGAGTGAGGGGTACAGTAACGGTATGTGTTAGGTATATAGAGTGTTCTGAGTGAGGGTTACAGTAACGGTATGTGTTAGGTATATAGAGAGTGTTCTGAGTGAGGGTTACAGTAACGGTATGTGTTAGGTATAGAGAGAGTGTTCTGAGTGAGGGTTACAGTAACGGTATGTGCTAGATATATAGAGAGTGTTCTGAGTGAGGGTTACAGTAACAGTATGTGTTAGGTATATAGAGAGTGTTCTGAGTGAGGGTTACAGTAACAGTATGTGTTAGGTATATAGAGAGTGTTCTGAGTGAGGGTTACAGTAACGGTATGTGTTAGGTATATAGAGAGTGTTCTGAGTGAGGGTTACAGTAACGGTATGTGCTAGGTATATAGCGAGTGTTCTGAGTGAGGGTTACAGTAACGGTATGTGCTAGGTATATAGCTAGTGTTCTGAGTGAGGGTTACAGTAACGGTATGTGCTAGGTATTTAGCGAGAGTGTTCCGAGTGAGGATTACAGTAACGGTATGTGCTAGGTATTTAGCGAGAGTGTTCCGAGTGAGGATTACAGTAACGGTATGTGCTAGGTATTTAGCGAGAGTGTTCTGAGTGAGGATTACAGTAACGGTATGTGCTAGGTATATAGCTAGTGTTCTGAGTGAGGGTTACAGTAACGGTATGTGCTAGGTATATAGCTAGTGTTCTGAGTGAGGGTTACAGTAACGGTATGTGCTAGGTATTTAGCGAGAGTGTTCTGAGTGAGGATTACAGTAACGGTATGTGTTAGGTATTTAGCGAGAGTGTTCTGAGTGAGGATTACAGTAACGGTATGTGTTAGGTATATAGAGAGTGTTCTGAGTGAGGGTTACAGTAACAGTATGTGTTAGGTATTTAGAGAGTGTTCTGAGTGAGGGTTACAGTAACGGTATGTGTTAGGTATATAGAGAGTGTTCTGAGTGAGGGTTACAGTAACGGTATGTGTTAGGTATATAGCGAGTGTTCCGAGTGAGGGTTACAGGAACGGTATGTGCTAGGTATTTAGCGAGAGTGTTCTGAGTGAGGGTTACAGTAACGGTATGTGCTAGGTATTTAGCGAGAGTGTTCTGAGTGAGGATTACAGTAACGGTATGTGCTAGGTATTTAGCGAGAGTGTTCTGAGTGAGGGTTACATTAACGGTATGTGCTAGGTATATAGCTAGTGTTCTGAGTGAGGGTTACAGTAACGGTATGTGCTAGGTATTTAGCGAGAGTGTTCTGAGTGAGGATTACAGTAACGGTATGTGCTAGGTATATAGCTAGTGTTCTGAGTGAGGGTTACAGTAACAGTATGTGCTAGGTATTTAGCGAGAGGGTTTTGAGTGAGAGCTACAGTGCTGGTGTGTGTGTTTGAGTGAGGGGTATATAATGAGAGCGGGGTGCAGTGTGTGTGAGTGAGGAGTATAGAATGAGAGTGGGGTGCAGTGTGTGTGTTTGAGTGAGGAGTATATAATGAGAGCGGGGTGCAGTGTGTGTGTGTGTGAGTGAGGAGTATAGAATGAGAGCAGGGTGCAGTGTGTGTGTTTGAGTGAGGAGTATAGAATGAGAGCAGGGTGCAGTGTGTGTGTGTGAGTGAGGAGTATATAATGAGAGCGGGGTGCAGTGTGTGTGTGAGTGAGGAGTATATAATGAGAGCAGGGTGCAGTGTGTGTGTGTGAGTGAGGAGTATAGAATGAGAGCAGGGTGCAGTGTGTGTGTTTGAGTGAGGAGTATAGAATGAGAGCAGGGTGCAGTGTGTGTGTGAGTGAGGAGTATATAATGAGAGCGGGGTGCAGTGTGTGTGTTTGAGTGAGGAGTATAGAATGAGAGCAGGGTGCAGTGTGTGTGTGAGTGAGGAGTATATAATGAGAGCGGGGTGCAGTGTGTGTTTGAGTGAGGAGTATAGAATGAGAGCGGGGTGCAGTGTGTGTGTGTGAGTGAGGAGTATAGAATGAGAGCAGGGTGCAGTGTGTGTGTGTGAGTGAGGAGTATATAATGAGAGCGGGGTGCAGTGTGTGTGTGTGTGAGTGAGGAGTATAGAATGAGAGCAGGGTGCAGTGTGTGTGTTTGAGTGAGGAGTATAGAATGAGAGCGGGGTGCAGTGTGTGTGTGAGTGAGGAGTATAGAATGAGAGCGGGGTGCAGTGTGTGTGTGAGTGAGGAGTATAGAATGAGAGTGGGGTGCAGTGTGTGTGTTTGAGTGAGGAGTATAGAATGAGAGCGGGGTGCAGTGTGTGTGTGAGTGAGGAGTATAGAATGAGAGTGGGGTGCAGTGTGTGTGTTTGAGTGAGGAGTATAGAATGAGAGTGGGGTGCAGTGTGTGTGTGTGTGAGTGAGGAGTATAGAATGAGAGCGGGGTGCAGTGTGTGTGTGCCACTCACTAGTTGATGAAGTCCACAGCCTGTGTTTTGAGTTGGTCTGCACTGTGCAGGTCTGCCAGGATGAGGATCTCTGCAGTGTTCTCCACAGACAGACTGGTGCACAGAGCATCCTCACACATCACCTTCAGCCTCTCCAGAGCATACTGACAGAGAGACGGGAGGGGGGAGAAAACTAATACATTTGTACTTGCTATCTATCACCATTTACAATAGGAAATGCTGGACAGTTTAATGATTTCATAACATCAAATTGCTCCTGTCACGTCAATGAAGCTAGTTTGACTTTGAGAGAGAGGGAGAGGGTTTGAAAAGGAGTGTTGACAGTGAGTGGTGGAGGTGGAGCGCGGGAACCAGGGAGAGAGAGCAGAGATCATGGTAGTGTGTAAACACTGAAAGGTGATTTATCTGACGTCCTGTTAAACCTTGGGTGTCCAACTCAACACACCACGGTACAGTGCACCCACAGTGTAGACAAACACACACAACTCTGAGGCAGAAAGTCACTCATAGTGTGTGGACAGTGGCCTGGCCACTGTCCACACACTGACAGATAGGCGAGTGTGTCCTTGTGTGCAAATGGGCACATCACATATACACTACATGACCAAAAGTATGGACACCTGCACGTCAAACATCTCATTCCAAAACCATGGGCATTAATATTTAGATGGTCCCCCCTTTGCTGCAATAACAGCCACCACTCTTCTGGGAAGGCTTTCCACTAGATGTTGGATTATTGCTGCAGGGACTTGCTTCCATTCAGCCACAAGAGCATTAGTGAGATCAGGCATTGATGTTGGACGATTAGGCTTGGCTCGCAGTCGGCGTTCCAATTCATCCCAAAGGTGTTCGATGGAGCTGAGGTCAGGGCTCTGTGCAGGCCTGTCAAGTTCTTCCACACTGATTGACAAAATATTTCTGTATTAACCTTGCTTTGTGCACAGGGACACTGTCATGCTCAAACAGGAAAGGGCCTTCCAAAAACGGTTGGCACAAAATTGGATGCACAGAATCATTTGGAATGTCATTGTCTGCTGTAGCGTTAAGATTTCCCTTTACTGGAACTAAGTGGCCTAGCCCGAACCATGAAAAACAGCACCAGACCATTATTCCACCAAACTTTACAGTTGGCACTATGCATTGGGGCAAAAATTGTTCTCCTGGCATCCGCCAAACCCAGATTCGTCTGTCGGACTGCAAGATGGTGAAGCGTGAGTTATCACTCCAGAGAACGCTTTCAACTGGTCCAGAGTCCAATTGCAGCAAGCTTTACACCACTCCAGACGACGCTAGGCTGCTCGGCCATGGAAACCCATTTCATGAAGCTCCTGACAAACAGTTCTTATGCTGACGTTGCTTCCAAAGGCAATTTGGAACCTCGGGAGTGAGTGTTGCAACCGAGAGCAGATGATTTTTAAGCACTATGCGCTTCAGCACTCCATCCCATTCTATGAGCTTGTGTGGCCTACCACTTCACAGCTGAGCCGTTGTTGCTCCTAGATGTTTCCACTTCATAATAACAGCAGTTACGGTTGACCAGGGGAGCTCTAGCAGGGCAGAAATTTGACAAGCTGATTTGTTGGAAAGGTGGCATCCTATGACAGTGCATTGTTGAAAGCCACTAAGATCTTCAGTAAGGCCATTCTACTGCCAATGTTTGTATATGGAGATTGCATGGCTGTGTACTTGATTTTATACACCCGTCAGAAACGGCTGTGGCTGAAATAGCCGAAGCCACTAACTTGAAGGGGTGTCCACATACTTTTGTATATATAGTGTACAAAGCCCCACAACATTGCTAATCTTCCGACTGCAGCCAGGAGGACTGAGGCTGGCGATTCAGAGGTGTGTGTGTGTGTGTGTGTCTGTGTGTTACATAAGAGCTGTACTATTGTGTAGCCAGAGAGGCTGCTGGGATAGCATTAGAGGGGTAAAGGAGGACCTTAGTGAGACCTGGCCTTGGCCTCCAGTTATTCCAGCAGCTCCCTACAGAGTTAACCACATGCACCGTTATTAAATAAATCACACACACTGCATGAGAAAAGAGAGAGAAGGAAATGAATGTGAGGAGAGAGGATGAATGCAGAGTTAAGATGAGGGAGTGTCACAAGAGGAATCCTTGAGGAGCGAAGGGCAGCACTTAACACAAACAATGTAGGGTGTGTGCGTGTGTGTTTGTTCGCGCATCAACAGATCTGGGGTCCTAGCAATTACTCAAATATGTTGACAGAAAACCAAGGAAGTTATGGAGGTTGAATTCTGCCACATTCAGTTCATTTATTTAGATTCACATACACCTCACAAAGACCTAGCATCATTCTGCACACAGGACCACTACATATGGTACATAGCATCTCATACACCTCACACACAAACATAACATAATACTGTAGGCCAGTGAACATAACATATGATATACTCACTCATCCATACAATATGATATCAGATACGATATACACACCTCCTCATTCCTCCTCCACCCACACTAACCTTGTCAGCCGCAGCCAGCAGGTCGTCAGCCATCTTGTCCAGGTTGGGGGCTTTGCCCGTGTAGATGAAGCACATCATCTCCTTGAACACCTCGGGCTCCACATCGTTGATCTCCACACGGTTCTGGAGGAGGAGAGAAGAGACCCAGGGCAGTGCTCAGAGCCTATATTACCACAACTTCCCAACATCAGACCCATTATGAGCACTCCATTGACTGTGATCCTGTTCCAGCAGTCTTTCCATGATGCAGTCTGCTTAACTCATTTCAGATAGGTGAAGTTAACTATCTACACTGAACAAAAATATAAACGCAACATGCAAAGTGCTGGTCCCATGTTTCATGAGCTGAAATATAAGATCCCAGAAATGTTCCATACACACAAAAAGTTAATTTGTGCACAAAATTAGTTTACATTTCTGTTCGTGAACATTTTTCCTTGGCCAAGATAATCCATCCACCTGACAGGTGCGGCATATCAAGAAGCAGATTGAATAGCATGAACATTACACAGGTGCACCTTGTGCTGGGGAAAATAAAGGCCACTCTAAAAATGTGAGTTTTGTCACAAAACAATGTTACAGATGTCTCAAGGTTTGAGGGAGCGTGCAATTAGCATGGCGACTGCAAGAATGTGCACCAGAGCTGTTGCCAGAGATTTGAATGTTCATTTCTCTACCATAAGCCACCTTAAACGCCATTTTAGAGAATTTGGCAATATATCCAAAAGGCCTTACAACAGCAGACCATGTGTAACCACGCCGTCCCAGGAACTCCACATCTGGATTCTACACCCGTGGGACAGTCAGGGGGGAAGAGGAAGGGGGTGCTGAGGAGTGTTTGTCTGTCTGTAATTCTGTAATAAAGCCCTTTTGTGGGGAGAAACAAATTCTGATTTGCTGGGCCTGGGACTGGCTCCGCAGTGGGTGGGCCTATGCCCTCCCAGGCCCACCCAAGGCTACGCCCCTGCCCAATCATGTGAAATCCACAGATTTGGGCCTAATTAATTGATTTCAATTGAGAGATTTCCTTATGAACTGTAACTCTGTAAAATCGCTGGGTTTATATTTTTGCTTAGGTAAAGCTAATTTTACTATCTACTTTATCATTCATGTCACCCACCATGTCTAAACCCATAAAACACACACCAAATAGTTGTGAGCAGACCAGAGCACCAGAACACCTCTGAAACAGTCTGAACACGTTCAACCCCAAAATTGAAAACGACATTTGAGATGTATTCCCCCCCACAGTCGATTCCTGGAATTAATCCGGAGAATTCGTTCCCAACGAACGGTGCCTGCAGCCAACGGCAACGCTCTTTATCGCTCGTCGGCACGGTAACCTGAACCCTTTTCTCCGCTCCGAGAGGCAGAACAAGGCAGTAAACCAATTATGTTGCTGCTTTATCATCGTCACGGCGACCTGAGGTATTTCAGCAGGGTCAGGCCGGGTATACAGACAGCTCAGAGCACATTAATGTTCCACTCTGGACACTAACAAAACAGCACACTACAAATCAACCCATTACACATTAGCACAGACATACATGTGTTTGTTTATCACCAACAAACACAAACATTCATCCTGTACAGAGAGTACACATGTGATCTTTCATGGTCTACCAACACACACACACACACACACACACACACGAGTCTACCAACACAAACACACACAAACAGAGTCTACCAATACATACAAACAGGCACAAGGCTGGGCTATTATTGTGTTTATTTACAAACACATTCATTCTCCCTCTATAGACTGGTGAATCTGTTTTCTCTATCATATGGGGACACATTCCTCCCCCTCTCCCTGATGAAGACGCCCACTTATATAGCAATTAAGATGCATTTCCTCGCTGTGTGCTTTATCATTTCCAAATTTGAGCAGGGCCCGCATCAATATTCTGCCAACACGACCTCTAAATCACCACCATTCAATCTCACCACCTCCCTATCAGATGAGCAGGACCCACCATGGCAGGGGGCTCACACACACACCTAACAAGGATCTATTTTGGTCAAACTCCCACAAATCCTACAGTTACAGATCTTACAGTGAGCCTGCCAACTCCATGCAGACAGAGGCAACATTCTGGAAGGGTACAGTAACCGTGTAGACACATCCCTGTCTGAACTAGTGATGATGCAACAGAGAGAAAGATATGTGAAGAACCTCCCCACTGAGACACAGGACTGTTCAGGTCACAACACTGTCTACAACACTCACCTTTTTACTCTCCTCCATCTCATGTTCAAACATGGCACTGAACACTGGCGATCGGGCTGGAGGGGGGGGGGGGGGGGGGGGGGTAGAGAGAGCACATCAAAATGTATGTCACATGCGCCGAATACAAATGCTTACTTACAAGCCCTTAACCAACAATGCAGTTCAAGAAATGGAGTTAAGAAAATATCAAATCAAATAAAAAGTTACATAACGAGGCTATATACAGGGGGTACCGGTACCAAGTCAATGTGCAGGGGTACAGGTTAGTTGAGGTAATTTGAACATGGATAGATTGATAGAGCAAGTGAGCGAGAGAAGGAGAGAGAATAGTTTAGTTGGCTAATGTGTCTCCAATCTGTCTGTCTTTCTGCCTGCCACAGGGTCTGTGGAAAGAACGAACAGCCTCCGGTACACACCGTCCTGCTACTGCTACTCCCAAGGCCTAATGCACCAGCTCTCAGGATGTGCCCCAAATGGCACCCTATTTCCTATATAGTGCACTATTTTTGACCAGGGTAGCACACTAGGGAATAGGCTGTAATTTGTGACGTACTGAACCATATAGCGTTGTTTAATTCAGAGATTTGTCAGAGAGAGAGAGATAGAGAAACCCAACCCCACAGCAGCACACAATTAAAATGGCTCAAAATGACTCAATAATTGACAGCCATTCTTAATGGCTAATAATTGTTTCATAGTCTACATGTGTTTTTCTAATAAAGAAATGGGATTCCTCTATATGACAGTATGAGACTAGTGTGCTTGGGAGTAGGACACCTGAAGTGTTGTTCCATAGCTGAGAGTTGTTTCGTTGTGAGTGTTGTTCCATAGCTGAGAGTTGTTTCGTTGTGAGTGTTGTTCCATAGCTGAGAGTTGTTTTGTGTGAGTCCTGTTCCATAGCTGAGAGTTGTTTTGTGTGAGTGTTGTACCATAGCTGAGAGTTGTTGTGTGAGTGTTGTACCATAGCTGAGAGTTGTTTTGCTGTGAGTGTTGTTCCATAGCTGAGGGTTGTTTTGTTCCATAGCTGATAGTTGTTTTGTTGTGAGTCCTGTTCCATAGCTGAGAGTTGTTTTGTTGTGAGTCCTGTTCCATAGCTGAGAGTTGTTTTGTTGTGAGTGTTGTTCCATAGCTGAGAGTTGTTTTGTTCCATAGCTGAGAGTTGTTTTGTTGTGAGTGTTGTTCCATAGCTGAGAGTTGTTTTGTTCCATAGCTGAGAGTTGTTTTGCTGTGAGTGTTGTTCCATAGCTGAGAGTTGTTTTGTGTGAGTGTTGTACCATAGCTGTGTGAGGGTATTAGAGATGCAGTGCCAAGCTCGTTCTGCAGTAGACAGAGAGAGAAGCACCACACACTGTTTTAGATCACATGACCAATAAGAAGCCAATTTAAAGCGTTCCGCTCAGCCAGCACACACCCTTCCACAGCCCTTTTGATCCTGCTCTGTCCGTTTCCACAGTGATTAACGGACCGGAGAGTTGTCACAGGAACGGTGGTGGAGAGGGAGAACAATGAGGGGAGTGGGTGTCACCTAACCCAGGTAGCGGAAGAAGCGAGGGAAAAGGAGAAAAAGTGAGAGGGAGGTGCAGAGAGCCAGATGAGGGGGTGGAGAGAGAGAGTGAAGACCCCAATGCCACAGTAGCACACAATTAAAATGTCTCAAAATGACTGGATAATTGACAGCCATTCCCATTCTCCACAGGGAGAGTTCCTGAAAGTTTCAGTCAGATACTCAGCCATGGGGCTCTATTTGCAGCTGCCATTAACAGCCTGCTCTTTGGCAATTTCAACTTCAAAAAGCCAGCACTCCACTATTTTCCAACCCTGACGCAAGGGTTGGTAATTTACCTGTCTTATATTATATATATCATTATCAAAAAATAATGTATTTTCAGCTGTTTAAAGCTGTTGTACAAAACCAAAAGAAAGACAAAAACAAACTTAAGGGCGGGTAGCATAGAAATAGTGTACATTGAACAGATCTACCGCTTCCTCGACTTGCTTTCAATGAGAATGACAGATCTATAACTGCTGATAAAAACATTTAAAAATTTCACCTTGTGTATTCTACTATTCTAACTCGCAAAAGTTGAGACCACAACTACTATCTGTAGATGTGCAAATATTTTTATTTGTATTTTTTATTTAACCTTTATTTAAACAGGTAGGCAAGTTGAGAACCAGTTCTCATTTACAATTGCGACCTGGCCAAGATAAAGCAAAGCAGTTCGACAGATACAACAACACAGAGTTACACATGGAGTAAAACAAACATACAGTCAATAATAAAGTCTAAACAAGTCTATATACAATGTGAGCAAATGAGGTGAGAAGGGAGGTAAAGGCAAAAAAAGGCCTTGGTGGCAAGGTAAATACAATATAGCAAGTAAAACACTGGAATGGTAGTTTTGCAATGGAAGAATGTGCAAAGTAGAAATAAAAATAATGGGGTGCAAAGGAGCAAGATAAATAAATAAATAAAATACAGTAGGGAAAGAGGTAGTTGTTTGGGCTAAATTATAGGTGGGCTATGTACAGGTGTAGTAATGTGAGCTGCTCTGACAGTTGCTGCTTAAAGCTAGTGAGGGAGATATGAGTCTCCAGTTTCAGAGATTTTTGTAGTTCGTTCCAGTCATTGGCAGCAGAGAACTGGAAGGAGAGGCAGCCAAAGAAAGAATTGGTTTTGGGGGTGGCCAGAGATATATACCTGCTGGAGCGCGTGCTACAGGTGGGTGATGCTATGGTGACCAGCGAGCTGAGATAAGGGGGGACTTTACCTAGCAGGGTCTTGTAGATTACATGAAGCCAGTGGGTTTGGCGACGAGTATGAAGCGAGGGCCAGCCAACGAGAGCGTACAGGTCCCAATGGTGGGTAGTATATGGGGCTTTGGTGACAAAACGGATTGCACTGTGATAGACTGCATCCAATTTGTTGAGTAGGGTATTGGAGGCTATTTTGTAAATGACATCGTCGAAGTCGAGGATTGGTTTGATGGGCAGTTTTACAAGGGTATGTTTGGCAGCATGAGTGAAGGATGCTGTGTTGCGAAATAGGGAGCCAATTCTAGATTTAACTTTGGATTGGAGATGTTGGATGTGGGTCTGGAAGGAGAGTTTACAGTCTAACCAGACACCTAGGTATTTGTAGTTGTCCACGTATTCTAAGTCAGAGCCGTCCAGAGTAGTGATGTTGGACAGGCGGGCAGGTGCAGGCAGCGATCGGTTGAAGAGCATGCATTTAGTTTTACTTGTATTTAAGAGCAATTGGAGGCGTAGAGGTGGATCAGAGACTCACCAGCAGCAAGAGCGACATCATTGATGTATACAGAGAAGAGAGTTGGTCCAAGAATTGAACCCTGTGGCACCCCCATAGAGACTGCCAGAGGTCCGGACAGCAGACCCTCCGATTTGACACACTGAACTCTATCAGAGAAGTAGTTGGTGAACCAGGCGAGGCAATCATTTGAGAAACCAAGGCTGTCGAGTCTGCTGATGAGGAGATTGACAGAGTCGAAAGCCTTGGCCAGATCAATAAATACGGCTGCACAGTAATGTTTCTTATCGATGGCGGTTAAGATATTGTTTAGGACCTTGAGCGTGGCTGAGGTGCACCCATGACCGGCACTGAAACCAGATTGCATAGCAGAGAAGGTATGGTGAGATTCGAAATGGTCAGTAATCTGTTTGTTGACTTGGCTTTCGAAGACCTTAGAAAGGCAGGGTAGGATAGATATAGGTCTGTAGCAGTTTGGGTCAAGAGTGTCCCCCCCTTTGAAGAGGGGGATGACAGTAGCTGCTTTCCAATCTTTGGGAATCTCAGACGACACGAAAGAGAGGTTGAACAGGCTAGTAATAGGGGTGACAACAATTTCGGCAGCTCATTTTAGAAAGAAAGGGTCCAGATTGTCTAGCCCGGCTGATTTGTAGGGGTCCAGATTTTGCAGCTCTTTCAGAACATCAGCTGACTGGATTTGGGAGAAAGAGAAATGGGGAAGGCTTGGACGAGTTGCTGTGGGGGGTGCAGTGCTGTTGACCGGGGTATCAAACACCAGGCTGTAATGACGCCACAACACTTCGATGCAGTGCCTTAGACCGCTGCGCCACTCAGGAGGCCCTGCTGTTTAGTTATTAGAATTATACACTTTCTTTTTCGGCCTTATCGATAGCCAAGTGAATTTAGTCTTGCTTATTGACTATGTTTGGCATGACCACACTGCAATTTACAGTAGGCCTAGCCCCTATATCGGTGTGAATGCTATAGCCTATGTTTAATCGTGTAATTACATATTAAAGCAATGCAATTAAAACAATGTGGAATGCAAACATGTTGAAAATATTTAGCAAATATGGGGAAGGATATTTAACGAATTAGGCTATAACGGACTAATATTCGAATTGGAGTTGATGACAACGCTATACATAACAGACAGTAAATAAACAACTTTAAGCAACTACACATTTAGCCATAGAGCACGTTCCGATTGGTCAGTGTGGGGCCAAGCCTCGACACACCTACAATGTGTTTTATAAGTCCAGAACTTTCGCTCCACCGCCAGCTACTGTGGCCATTATTCTGGTTGTGAAAATTGCTAAAATATTTCTACTACTACCGACAGCGCTAAGACTTAACATTGCGTTAGGTTTGATACAATAGAGCCCATAGTCTGTGTTTCTGTCATTGATGTGTCAATATCTGTAAGAAGTGGGTCCGGTGTTCTGTGTGGTCAGTATGCACGTGCGTGGCGTGCGAGACAAAAGTAGTCTTACCTGCCAGGATGGCTTTGTGTGCCTGGAACTCCTGTCCCGCCACACACAGGGAGCAGTCAGTGAAGCGGGAGTGTTCCCAAAGCCCTCCCAGCTCATCGGCCAGCCTGCAGTCTGGCACCTTCACCATGTTCATAGTGTTCTGACCTGAGATGTTCACAGAGTCCTGCACCACACTCACCTACAGGGAGGGAGAGTTAGACGGAGAGACAGGAGAGGAGAGAGAAAAAGGAAAAAATAAGAAAAAAAACAGAAAGAAAGAAAAAGACAGAGGGAAGATCAGTCAGTCAGTCTACTCACACTGTATACATTACAGTAACCAGACAGACAGACAGACATCAGCGGTATTAGACCGTCTATCACCTTACACATTCTAATGGACAAATCAGACAACACACACATCAAATCATATACAGGAAGACCAGCCATTAACAGATGATCTCTGCCACACCAATCAATACATCAACCGTTAAATAAAGCTGCCATGCAAACACACACCTCCAACAATTAACGTGTGCTCTGCTCATTTACCACATCCACTCACAAACTAGACAGGGACTTGACTCAGTCTATTAATCATTAGGGTGTGTGTGTGTGTGTATATATTCTCCATGCTGGCTTAGCCACCTGTTCAAGACAACATCGAACATACTAATTTATCTCACTACAGGACAGTGTGCGCCCCACACACAGTCTTGTACAACTAACCTTGTTGGGACACAAAATGTAGTACCATTCAAGATCCTATTTTCCCTCCTAACCTTAACACTAATTCTAACCTAAACCCTAAACCCCCTAGAAATAGCATTTGACACTGTGGGGACTAACAAAATGTCCCCAGTTTGTGTTCGTTTACTGTTCTTGTGGGGACTTCTGGTCCCCACAAGTATAGTTAAACACGTCCACACAGACACTAGGTTATCAGCAACCTTTAATACCATAGAAGTAAAGAACCAAACATCGCCCAACAATTTCCAAGAAGAATCCAAACATTTTAAAGCAGAATTCCTAAGACACTGAAACGGTTCCCCAAAAAATATGAAAAAGCTGTGTCATGGCTCCCAGTAAGGTGACCTTGCTACTGGGCTGTTCAGACAGGGAGGGACGGAGGCTGCCCCCCATGAAAAACACCCTCCCTGTCCCCCTCTCTGTCTGTTCCTCTCTCCGTTCCTCAGTCCGCCCGTCCCTCTGTCTGCCCATCTGACTCAGGCAGAGACGAAAGGGGAGAAAAACACACAATGAAAAAGTGTGTGGCAAGCAGGAAATTGAATGTCAAGGACCCTTGTTTGCTCCTGATGGAGGTGTAAGTGTTAGCCTGGAGGGGAGAGAAAGACAGGGCGGGTGGGTTAGACATGGAGAATAAAAGACTGGGAGAAAAAGGCAGGACAGGGTGACAGACAGAGAGAAATAATAGGAGGGTATAGGATCCCAAGGAGGAAATAGACTCTCATAAACACAAGCTCATTTCCTGTGATGACATTACAGGGACACAGTACAAAGGAAATGGTGATGTTGAGAGGAGAGCATTGTGACCATGAGTATTGTGTATCACTGTGTGTGTGGCACAGTCTGGTACCCACAGCTGGCTCCATAAATCACACTCCAGGGGGACTTTAGTATGAATGATGTACATCCATCTCCACACACACACACTCACTCAAGAGTACACCCACAAGGCACTCATAAGACACTGATTAGCAACTACAAGGACTGGGAGAGACAGACGTGTGGAGGAGAGATGAAGATGGAGATGAGAAGGAGAAAGAAGACAGTATAGGAGGCATATTAAAAGAGGTCAACTGGAGACTGAGTAAGAGGGAGGGAACAGGTAAGTCAACACAGACAGCACTGGGTCTGTTGAGATGCACTCTGTATGGCCGTGTCTCAAATAGCACCCTATTCCCTATATAGTGCTCAACTTTTGACTGTAGGGAATAGAGTGCCAATTGGGCCGAACTCATTATATATAGTGGTAAATACAGATGGGAGTGGTTCTGTTTTATGTGTGTCTGTTGGTATAAATAAGCATGGCGGTGCACTCAGCCGCTGTATAGCACGGCAAGCCGCGCTAGGCTAGCCACGCTAGGCTAATCACACTGGCTAACCTGGCCCATTATTCCATCAACTAACCAGGTGGAAACAACACTTTGCTGTAGCTCTGCAGCTAGCTCCTATTTACACACACTGACTAAACTACTCTCTGTCTTCACCACTCAGTCACGTTCTCCTGTCATCATCTTCATCACCAGCATGTTCAACAATCATCACCATCATCCTCGTCAGCAAGGCCGTATATTACTATCATTATGGTGGCGATGTTCATTAATGGCCTTAACCCCTGACCTGCTGGTTTCTCTATCAACTCACAGCAGCCCTCTTGATCTCTGCAGACCAGACAGTTGCGATGGAATCTCAGAGCCCAGAAGATTCATTCATTTCTGCGTCAGTCTCTTTTACTCCTCTACGTGTCTGTTAATAGATTTACAGTACGCCATGAGTGAAATGGTCCCCAAAAAATTTGCAAATCAAGTTCATTAAGTTATGGAACACTCTCTTTTCCCTCCACTGTGTCTTATGTTCAATATGAGACTCTTCTCTGATCAATCCAGAGCAGACTGGGTCACACGCACACACACCTTTCCTCAGCTCTGCCTTAATAGGTGTGTGATCTTTTAAACTTGTCGTCTGAACCCCCGAGCGCAGAACTCATCAGCAGCTTTTTATAATGCATGACTGGCCCTTCATCCGTTCTCTCTCCAGCTGCTCTCCAGTCAACCAGAGTAAACAGCACTGCTCAAGACACACAAACTATATTGAATGCAAACACGCTGTCTTTATAAACATACTTTCCTCAGAGGTATCAGCAAACCCCAAAATAAGGCCACACACATCTAAAAGCCCACGCTCACACATGCAGACATTAAACCAAATGACGTAAATCTAGGTGCTTAACTGGGGCAAAACATACCAGTCAACCCTGCTGGCAACCCATTAAAGCCTCATAGCGGATGAGACAAATTATTCCCATACTTTAGACGGTGAGTGACAGTTAACACTACTGATGAGCATTCCATTGAGTCCGTGGAGACACCATTCACACCAGGGTACTGGGTATTTCAGCAGACCAGCCTGCACCTGCACCCTTCCGCCACAGACGTTTTGGATCGAGTGGATCGACACACAGATGGGGGCAGAGGCATATTTCATGCATGATTTGAAGTCAAGCTGGTGAACGACGCGCACGAGAGAGAGAGAGAGAGAGAGAGAGAGAGAGAGAGAGAGAGGACCGGAGCCACAGCAGCCAGTTTCCCATTGTTTCGGAGCCATGTGTTACTGTTGTCTCGCCAGCCTTGTTCTTCCACAGAGACAAACAACTGCCTGGGTGGCAGAGAGAAATGCAGACAGACCGACGCAGACACACGGATGCAGGAAAACAGGCAGGCCAGCCATTCAGGTCCCTTGAAACTAGTTGTGTTTTCTCTGCTGGAAGATCACAGAGACACTAAACTGATAGCTTTGAGACGGAGGCCCGATTTAACAGCGCTTGAAGGAAACGATCTGGAGGAGCACGGGAGAAAGACAGTTACTTGGTGCTTCATTTTTTATAAGAACTAAAGTTTTTGGGGATTGGGTTTAAAGATCTGTTGGTGTTGTTGCGTCAAGGTGTAGCTTGTTCTCAACCTGAATGAGGAGGCCTCGAAACTAGGGTTTCTAAATACCCTCGTACGATACCGTTTTAAGCAAATTTGAATATTTGTACATTTCATATAAATACATGCAGTCAACTTGAGCACTAGGTAACAGACAAAGCAGATTACATTCATTATTTTGACTGTTACATTATTTTTCATTATGAAGCTTACCAGTATTTGTTTTCCAAAACAGCTGTCACGTGTGTTTGTTTATAAAGAAGCACAATGAGACCAGTCACTCCTTGCAGTGCAACTGAAGAGAGGTGATCAAGTTACACTTGTATGATATTCACTACTAATGTTTGCCAGCTATATATCTTATAACTATTAAGTTAATTATCTAAGATGGGACAAATTCTCTCCAGCTAGGTTTTGCTAAACGGCTAACATTAGCTTGAAAGATCAAGCTTCTTGTAACTTTTTACATTTAACTGGGCAAGTCAGTTAAGAACAAATTCTTACTTTCAATGATGGCCTAGGAACAGTGGGTTAACTGCCTTGTTCAGGGGCAGAAGGACAGATTTTTACCTTGTCAGCTCGGGGATTCAATCTTGCAACCTTTCGGTTACTGGTCCAACGCTCTAACCACTAGGCTACCTGCCGCCCCATGAGGATCAACATGAAACAAAGGCACTTTTCTCCTCTCTCACCTTCTCTCCATCTATCACTATTCATCTGTCCGTCTCAGTTACTGGGTCTCTAACCCTCTTTCTTTCTCTCAAGTGTCATCTTGCTTTATTTCCCTCACTTATTCTCTCTGTCGCCTACGCCATTCTACCCTCGCTCTCTCCCTTCTCCAAACAAGGCTCGGGCGGTATATCGTATAGCGGTGTATTTGGAAAAAGCCACGGAATGGTTCTGCCAATATTCAAAAATATTTATTCAAACTCTTTCAATAAATGTTCATATTTGTAGCCACTTTTTAAGTTGTTACCCGCAGTCCACATGTGCAATACATTAGGAGATAAAGCTTTCTTCATTTCACCTGTCACATTTTAAATGATGAAGCTTATCGTAGTTCCCCAGAACAGTTGAGCCAGTCACGTGTTTGTTTATAAACAGCACAGCGGGAGAAAGCCATGTGGTGAATCCATAGCATTCTATATCTATCAGTGAGTCTCTGTTGTGCAGCGCAATGAGGTGATGTACTTACACTTATGTGCAATTCACTACTCAATGTTTTCCATCAGTTATCTTAGTATGGCTTTCTGCCAGAAGTCAAAGATCTCTGGATGAGTTATTTTTTCCCCTGTGCTTCCTACTAGTGTTCCCTCTTCTCCATGTACACATGGTTCTCTTCCTTCAGAAAAGCAAGCATCACAACTTTGTTAATTTGCACAATTTATCTTGTTCACTTTCGCTTGTCAATGTCCATACAGATCGAAAATGATAGCCGGTAGCTAGTCGCTATGCTTGTATAACTTTACGAGCTGGGTTTGCCAGTCTTTGCAAATAGTTTATCCGTTTTTGCCCGTTAGCATTTAGCTATGTGATTTCACTATTATAGTAGTTTGTGCTAATTTTGTTAGCATTCTGGTAATACAGGCCCGATGGGCTTTTCTTGTGTTTTTAGCACCCACTTGTGTGCTATGCCGGTTATACCGTAAATCCTGGTATATGAGAAGGGCGATATGACAATATGAAAATCTGGATACCACCCAAGCCTACTCCAAACCCTGTTACATCTCCTCTCAAACTATTTCCACCCTCTTACACCCATCTTCCATCCTTCCCATTCTTTCTCTGTCTATCCTCCCTAACCAAGTCTCTCACTTTGTGTCTCAGTCTCACTGAGCCTCTACACATCTACCTGTCTCAGTTTTGGGGAGGTGTGTGAGGTGAGAAAGGGAGGTGTGTAGGGAGGTAGATAGGGGTGAAGAGAGCAGCTGGAGCATCTGCAGCAGTCTCCTCTGACAGCAGCGTGGCATATGGCAGGGCCCTGTGAAGGATGGGCGCTGTCACCCAGCAAAGTGCTTACCCACAGACAGCCAGGAGAACGAGAGAGAGCGAGAGAGAAAGAGCAGGAGTAAGAGAAGGAAACAGCTGAACATCAGCACCCACCTCATTTATTTACACACTCCCTGGGAGGAGACGATGGAGATAAAAAGAGGAGAGAGAGGATACGGAGGAGAGAGAGAAAGATAGAAAGAAAGCTCTGTGGATACAAAGAGGCTGTAGGGTGGTTAGGATGAGACTAGAAGCACTATTGTATCATCACTGTTATGAAGTAAGAGTTATGCTGGGGTAGAATGAGAAAACCCTTCAGTGGTTCATTCACTCCCTGAGGTGACAGAGTGGGTTAAACAACCCCATCATGCCCACCAGCCGAGGCTCTCTGACACTGACACAACTGTCTGCCTAAAGGTGGACCACTGACTTACCAATTTAGGATGACTGAGTATCCGAAAGACACTTCTGTTCAACTTTCTGAATAGAGCTAGCCACACTTAACAGTAAGCAAAACCCCTTAGGCAGAGATACAGTACATTTTATGAGGAAGTTCTCCAACAAACGTATGTAAGGGGTGGAAAACTACGGTCCTTGAGAACTACTGGTGTGCAGGTTTTGCTTCATCCCAGCTGGTTTTGGAACAAAATCCTGCATACAATTAGTTCTCCAGGACCGGCGCTAGAGTTCCATATATTACACTGCTTTTAAACTAGATCCATACAGTGTATTTAAACTGTGACCTTGGTGAGTGAGGTTAGTATGAGCCCTGTCAGAGATGCGAGAGACAGAGAGACCAGCCATTTACCAGGGTGTCTCATTAGAAAAGTGAAGAAAGTAAAAACACTTCTCCTAAACTTCTATCCATCCAAATCTGCCCGTCAGCCCCTCTCCCTCCCTCCCTCCCTCCGTCTCCCTCTCGTTCATTCGTTCGTTCGCCCTCTCGTTCATTCGTTCGTTCGCCCTCTCGTTCATTCGTTCGTTCGCCCTCTCGTTCGCGAGAGAGAGAGAGAGAGAGAGAGAGAGAGAGAGAGCGAACACGAGAGAGTGAGAGAACGAGAGAGAGAGCAAACACGAGAGAGTGAGAGAACGAGAGAGAGAGCGAGCAGGAGAGAGAGAGAGAGAGAGAAACTATCCTTTCATTAAATACCTGCGAGCAGAGATGATGAGGAGAGGGAGAGATATAAAAAAGAGGGGAGGCGTAGAGCAAAGGAAGGGAGAGGAGGGAGCAGTGAGGAGGAAACAAGAGAAGGGAGAGGAGCAAAACCAGGAGACAGGGAAGGGATGAGGGGTGATATTGGGGGGGGGGGGGGGGGGGCTAAATGCCCCAGAGCAATGGGCTCTGGGGCGTTCCCTCTCTCTCAGAAGCAGGACAGGACCATGTGGCCAAGACAAGGAGAGAGAGGGAAGGAAGGAAGGAGAGATGAGGTTTCAAGTTTTAATGTCAAATGCACTAGAACAGTGAAATTCCTTTCTTGCACACTCCAAACCCAAATATGCAGTAAGTAATAAATATCAATGAAGCACTAAAAATGACATAAGGTAGAACAAAAACACACAAGAAAAAAAAGAACATAAGTAAGCTATGCACAGGGTCAGTTTGAGTGCAGGGATGCTAGAGTGAGGTACGTACTATGCATTTACAAAGTATTCAGACCCCATAGACTATTTGCACATTGTTACCCATTATGACAAAGCAAAAATAAGTTCATAAATAAATATCACATTTACTTAAGTATTCAGATCCTTTACTCAGTACTTGGTTGTAGCACCTTTGACAGCGATTACAGCCTCGAGTCTTATTGGGTATGATGCTACAAGCTCGGCACACCTGTATTTGGAGCGTTCCTCCCTTTCTTCCCTGCAGATCATCTCAAGCTCTGCCAGGTTGGATGGGGTGCGCCGTTGCACAGCTATTTTCAGGTCTCTCCAGAGATGTTAGTTCAGGTTCAAGTCCGGGCTCTTGCTGGAACACTCAAGGACGTTCAGAGACTTGTCCCTAAGCCACTCCTGTGCAGTCTTTGCTGTGTGCTTAGGGTCGTTGTCCTGTTGGAAGGTGAACCTTCACCCCAGTCTGAGGTCCTGAGCGCTCTGGAGCAGGTTTTTTTAACAAGGATCTCTCTGTACTTTGCTCCGTTCAGCTTTCCCTCGATCCTGACTAGTCTCTCAAGCCCTGCTGCTGAAAACATCCCCACAGAATGATGCTGCCACCAGGGATGGTACCAGGTTTCCTCCAGACATAACTCTGGGCATTCAGGCCAAAGAGTTCAATCTTGGTTTCATCAGACAAGATAATCTTGTTTCTCATGGTCAGAGTCTTTACGTGACTTTTGGCAAACTCCAAGCAGCCTGTCATGTGCATTTTACTGAGGAGTGCACTCTGTCAAGCCCCTCTACCATAAAGGCCTGAGTGGTGGAGAGCTGCAGAGATGCTTGTCCTTCTGGAAGGTTCATCCATCTCCACAGAGGATGTCTGGAGCTCTGTCAGAGTGACCATTGGGTTCTTGGTCACCTCCCTAATCAAGGCCCTTCTCCTGATTGCTCAGTTTAGCCGGGCGGCCAGTTCCAGGAAGAGTCTTGGTGGTTCTAAACTTCTTCCATTTAAGAAAGATGGATGCCTCTGTTCTTGGGGACATTCAATGCTGCAGAAATGTTTCCCTTTCCCAGATCTGTGCCTCAATACAATCCTGTCTCTGAGTTTTACAGACAATTCCTTCGACCGCATGACTTGGTTTTTGCTCTGACATGCACTGTCTACTGTGGGACCTTAAATATGCAGTTGTGTGCCTTTCCAGATAGTGTCCAATCATTTGAATTTACCACAGTTGGACTCCAATCATGTTGTAGAACAGCAGCAAAGGACCTTGTGAAGATGCTTGAGGAAACCGGTACAGAAGTATCTATATCTACAGTAAAACGAGTCCTATATCGACTTAACCTGAAAGTCCGCTCAGCAAGGAAGTAGCCCCTGCTCCAAAACCGCCATAAAAAACCCAGACTACGGTTTGTAACTGCACATGGGGACAAAGATCGTACTTTTTGGAGAAATATCTTTCTGGTCTGATGAAACAAAAATAGAACCGTTTGGCCATAATGACCATCGTTATATTTCGAAGAAAAGGGGGGAGGCGTGCAAGCCGAAGAACACTATCCCAACCGTGAAGCACGGGGGAGGCAGCATCATGTTGTGGGGGTGCTTTGCTGCAGGAGGGACTGGTGCACTTCACAAAATTGATGGCATCATGAGGGAGGAAAATTTGGTGGATATATTGAAGCAACATCCCAATACATCAGTCAGGAAGTTAAAGCTTGGACAATGACCCCAAGCATACTTCCAAAGTTGTGGCAAAATGGCTTAAGGACAACGAAGTCAAGGTATTGGAGTGGCAAGGAGGACTACACATCTGACTCAGTTACACCAGCTCTGTCAGGAGGAATGGGCCAGAATTCACCCAACTTATTGTGGGAAGCTTGTGGAAGGCTACCCGACACATTTGACCCAACAATTTAAAGGCAATGCTACCAAATACTAATTGAGTGTGTATAAACTTCTGACCCACTGGGAATGTGATGAAAGAAATAAAAGCTGAAATAAATCACTCTACCATTATTCTGTCATTTCACATTCTTAAAATAAAGTGGTGATCCTAAATGACCTAAGACAGGGAATTTTTACCAAGATTAAATGTAAGGAATTGTGAAAAACAGTTTAAATGTATTTGGCTAAGGTGTATGTAAACTTCCGACTTCAACTGTAAGGTGACTTGGCATCAGGATATACACAGAGTATAACCAACATTAGAAACCTCTTCCTAATTATTGAGTTGCAACCCGCCCCTTTCGCCCTCAGAACAGCCTAAATTCGTTGGGGCATGGACTCTACAAGGTGCTGAAAGCGTTCCACAGGGATTCTGGCCAATGTAGACCCAAATATTTGCCACAGTTGTGTCAAGTCGGCTGGATGTTCTTTGGGTGGTGGGCCATTCTTGATACACACAGGACACTGTTGAGCGTGAAAAACCCAGCCGCATTGCAGTTCTTGACACAAACCGGTGCGCCTGGCACCTACTACCATAACCTGTTCGTAGGCACTTAAACATGTTATATTGCCCATTCCCCCTCTGCATGGCACACACACACCCCATGTCTTAATTGTCTTAAGGTTTAAAAATCCTTCTTTAACCGGTCTCCTCCTCTTCATCTACACTGATTGAAGTGGATTTAACAAGTGACATCAACAAGGGATCATAGCTTTCACCTGGATTCACCTCGTCAGTCTCATGGAAAGAACAGGCGTCCTTAATGTTCTGTATACTCAGTGTATGATAATTTACACTGCTGCTACTCTGTTTATAATTGTATGTGAGTGTGTGTGCATGTATGTAGATTCAGTATAAATGTGTGTGTGTTGGAGTGTCAGTGTGCGTGAGTGTGTAGAGTCCTGTGAGCGTGCCATAGAGAAATAAATACAAGGGCCAACTCAGATATTCCCTAGAACCTATTTAGAAGTGTTATGGCTTGGGGATAGATGCTGTTCAGGACCCTGTTGTTGTCAGACTTGATGCACTGGTACCACTTGCTGTGTGGAGCTGAGAGAACAATCTATGGCTTGGGGGGCTGGAGTCTTTGATGATTGTCCGGGTCTTCCTTTCACACCGCCTGATATAGAGGTCCTGGATGGCAGGGAACTCGGCCCCAGTCGAGGGGGCTGTCCGCACCATCCTCTAGCACCATGCGACCGAGGGCGGTGTTGTTGCCGTACCAAGCAGTGATGCAGATAGTCAAGGTGCTCCCAATAGCGCAGCTGTAGACCTTTTTGAGAATTTGAGGGCCCATTGCCAAACCTTTTCAACTTCCTGAGGGGGAAGAGGCGCCGTCACGCCTTCTTCATGACTGTGCACGTGGACCATTTTAAGTCCTTAGAGATTAGAACACCCCTGTGGAGGCCCCATGTTGAGGGTCAGTTTGGTGGACGTGATGTTGCCTACCCTTCACCACCTGGGGTCGGCCCGTCAGGAAGTCCAGGATCCAGCTTCAGAGTGAGATGTTCAGTACCAGGGTCCTAAGCTTGGTGACGAGCTTGGAGGGGACGATGGTGTTGAACGCTGAGCAGTAGTCAATGAACAGCATTCTCACAAATGGAGAGAGAAAGAGTGGAGAGAGAGAGAGGAGAGAGAAAGAGAAAAATGAAAGAGAAAGAAAAAAAAAAGAAAGAGAATGAGAGAACGAGGAGACAGGTCTCCAATGGTAGTAAAGACTGCATCCCAGGGGGAACAAGGACCAGGAATATTGAAGTACTTTACAGTCTTACCTGCCCACGGGAAGACCTTGTGGTAGCTAGAGGTCAACCGATTATGATTTTTCAACGCCGATACCGATTATTGGAGGACCAAAAAAGCCGAAACCGATTAAATCGTCCGGTTTTTAAAAAATGTATTTGTAATAATGACAATTACAACAATACTGAATGAACACTTATTTTACCTTAACATAATACATCAATAAAATTAAATTTAGCCTCAAATAAATAATGAAACATGTTCAATTTGGTTTAAATAATGCAAAAACAAAGTGTTGGAGAAGAAAGTTCAATATGTGCCATGTAAAAAAGCTAACATTTGAGTTCCTTGCTCAGAACATGAGAACATATGGAAGTTGGTGGTTCCTTTTAACATGAGACGTCAATATTCCAAGGTAAGAGGTTTTAGGTTGTAGTTAATATAGTATTTATAGGACTATTTCTCTCTATACCATTTGTATTTAATTAACCTTTGACTATTGGATGTTCTTATAGGCACTTTAGTATTGCCAGTGTAACAGTATAGCTTCCGTCCCTCTCCTCGCCCCTACCTGGGCTCGAACCAGGAACACATCGACAACAGCTACACTCGAAGCAGCATTACCCATCGCTCCACAAAAGCCGCGGCCCTTGCAAAGCAAGGAGAACAACTACTCCAAGTCTCAGAGCGAGTGATGTTTGAAACACTATTAGCCCGCACCCCGCTAACTAGCTAGCCATTTCACATCGGTTACACCAGTCATTAGGCTTGAAGTCATAAACAGCGCTGTGCTTGCGAAGAGCTGCTGGCAAAATGCACGAAAGTGCTGTTTGAATGAATGCTTACGAGCCTGCTGCTGCCTACCATCGCTCAGTCAGACTGCTCTATCAAATCATAGACTTAATTATAACATAATAACACAGAAATATGAGCATTTGGTCATTGATATGGTCGAATCCGGAAACTATCATACCGTTTGGTATTTTATCTAACGGGTGGCATCCCTAAGTCTAAATATTCTTCTTACATTGCACAACCGTCAATGTTATGTCATAATTACGTAAAATTCTGGCAAATTAGTTCGCAATGAGCCAGGCTGCACAAACTGTTGCATATACCTCGACTCTGCGTGCAATTAACGCAAGAGAAATGACACAATTTCACCTGGTTAATATTGCTTGCTAACCTGGATTTCTTTCAGCTAAATACGCAGGTTTAAAAATATATACTTCTGTGTATTGATTTTAAGAAAGGCATTGGTGTTTATGGTTAGGCACAGTCGTCCAACGATTGTGCTTTTTTCGCAAATGCGCTTTTGTTAAATCATCCCCCTGCGTTGCATCGATTATATGCAACGCAGGACACGCTAGATAAACAAGTAATATCATCAACCATGTGTAGTTATAACTGAACCAATTATCTCTTGGCTCCACAATGTCTGTGTGCCAGTCACTGTGTCTCCGTGAGCTTGTCCAGAATGGGAGTGTCTAAAATGACAATTGATGTATATGTACTATGTTATACCAAGAACGAGAAGTAGAACCTCGTTTTAGGAGAGCAAACTGAACAATAATTTATAGCTAATGCTGTCTGGCTATGGAATACTCCTCTCTCAAGTAAAGTCTTCCTTTGTAATGTTCCTAAGATCTGTTATTCGTCATGTGAGTTGAGATAGGTGTGTCTTGGCTATAAATGATACTAAGAACTGTTTTGTAAGGACTCTCAGGGTTGTGATGGAGCTCATATAATTAAAGATGGACTTTATGATAACTCTGACTTGTGTGTGGTTTGCTCTCATGATTTGGTAAATACAGGAAATTTCCACTACAAGCGGTGGACTAGTTAACTGTAAGATTGCAAGATTGGGTCCCCCGAGCAGACAAGGTGAAAATCTGTCGTTCTGCCCCTGAACAAGGCCCATCGTTCCTAGGCCTTAATTGAAAATAAGAATGTGTTCTTAACTGACTTTCCTAGTTAAATAAAGGTTTAAAAAATAAATACATTTAAAAAGGCAAAATAGGCATTCAAAAATACTGATTGTTATGAAAACTTGAAATAGGCACTAATTAATCGGTCAACCTCTACTCACTACAGTAACTCACACTAGGGCTGGGTGATATGGCAAAAAAACATGGGCATTAAATATGGAGTTGGTCTTCCCCTTTGCTACTATAACTGCCTCCACTCTTCTGGGAAGGCTTTCCACTAGATGTTGGAACATCGCTACGGGGATTTTCTTCCGTTCAGCCACAAGAGCATTAGTGAGATTGGGCACCAATGTTGGGCGATTAGGCCTGGCTCGCAGTCGGCATTCCAATTCATCCCAATGGTGTTCGTTGAGGTTGAGGTCTGGTTGTAAGAAACTCAAACTCAGTGTATTTATAGAACGCTTGTGGATTTATATTAACCTCTTGGATATAGGGGGCACTATTTTAATTTTTGGATGAAAACGTTCCCGTTTTAAACAAGATATTTTGTCATGAAAAGATGCTCGACTATGCATATAATTGACAACTTTGGAAAGAAAACACTCTGACGTTTCCAAAACTGCAAAGATATTGTCTGTGAGTGCCACAGAACTGATGTTACAGGCGAAACCCAGATAAAAATCCAATCAGGAAGTGCCACATTTTTTTAAACCGCCTCATGCCAATGACTCCTCATATGGCTGTGAATGAGCTACGAATGAGCTTACATTTTCCACGCATTCCCCAAGGTGTCTACAGCATTGTGACGTCTTTTTAGGCATTTCCATTGGAGAATGGCTGTAAGGGACCATATATAGCGAGTGGTCACATGGTGTCTCCCGGAGAAAATCTTGCGTAAAATACTGAGGTAGCCATTTTTCCAATCGTTTCTTATGAGAAACCAATTGCCTCGACGGATATATTATCGAATACATATGTTAAAAACACCTTTAGGATGGATCCTAAACAACGTTTGCCATGTTTCTGTCGATATTATAGAGCAAATTTTGAAAAAAGTTCGGCGTTATAGTTTAAGTATTTTTCGGTCGATTTCTCAGCCAAGCATGATGAACAAACGGGAACTTTTTCGCCTACAAGAATATTATTTTTTCTAACTGGGAGTCTCCTGAGTGAAAGCATCTGAAGTTCTTCAAAGGTAAATGATTTCATTTGGTTGCTTTTCTTATTTTCGTGAAAATGTTGCCTGCTGCCAGCCGAGCCTAGCATAGCATTATGCCATGATAAACTTACACAAATGCTTGTCTAGTGTTGGCTGTAACGCATACTTTGAAAATCTGAGATGACAGTGTTGTTAACAAAAGGCTAAGCTTGTGTTTGAATTTTTTTATTTCATTTGCGATTTTCATGAATAGGAAACGTTGCGTTATGGTAATGCGCTTGAGGCTATGATTACGCTCCCGGATACGGGTTTGCTCGTCGCAAGAAGTTTTAAGAAGCTAAGTGAAAACTTCATTGTCATCAACATTGTTGCATGTGCTGCATTGATCATGCAGACTGAACACAAGTGTCTTGTGGTTAAGCAACAACAAATTAGCTCCTTGAGTGAGACGGGGCACGGCTAGGTCTGCGAGGAAATGTACATTACACATGGCATATTACAAACCAAACATCCAAATACCGTTATACAAGTTAAAGAAAAAAACCTAAACCGGTCAGTGCATAAATGCTGGTATATAGTAAAATAAGGACTATAACCAACCAGCAGCCTAACACCACTGGGGAGGGCTATGTTGGAAGTACTCTCTATGCCAACCCTCTCTCACATACACAGGGACATGTGCATACACACACAGTACACGCAGTCACACACACAGTACACGCAGTCACACACACAGTACACGCAGTCACACACACAGTACACGCAGTCACACACACACACAGTACACGCAGTCACACACACACCTCCCCCACAGCTCTGTAGTAGCTGCTATGCCCCTCTTACTCGTCTGTCAATAGGCCCAGTTTGGAAGCACTTTAAACAGACTTGCACATCGCTCCTCTCTCTCTCTCTCTCGTAACAAACAGGGGGAAACTTCAAGACATGGATTTCAGCACCATACCCACAGGGTTAATTAGGTTTGCTTTAAACAGCCACCACCATGCTTTTTAAACATTTATGGGTGAATGCATGACAACGAGAACATTACCATATCCAGAAAGTTAACCTCTACTCTGTTCCCCGATCCAACAGGGGGGGCTGGGCGACACAGAGAGAGAGATGGTTGACCTCTGCTGCCCCCTCTGTTACAGCCTAGTAATAACAGGGGATATAATCTAGCCCAACACTACACAGCATCTGACCTGAGCCCTACTGACAAACTGACGGAATAAGAATCCACACAGACCTTTTTGGTCTTAATTTAAAAAGTTAGGCATAAGGTTATCAGTGTGGTTGGGGTTGGCAAAGAGTAATTGCAGGAATAGACAGGGTTTATGACTTTGTGGCAACTAGTGATAACCCATGAGGTTTTCCTGGTCAGGTCACATGGTTAAGACAGACCCCTGGCCCTAGTCCCAGTGTAGCTGTGTGTGTGTCCTATAAACGGGTCAGCTGTGTGTGTCCTATAAACGGGTCAGCTGTGTGTGTCCTATAAACGGGTCAGCGATGTGTGTCCTATAAACGGGTCAGCGGTGTGTGTCCTATAAACGGGTCAGCTGTGTGTGTCCTATAAACGGGTCAGCGGTGTGTGTCCTATAAACGGGTCAGCGGTGTGTGTCCTATAAACGGGTCAGCGGTGTGTGTCCTATAAACGGGTCAGCGGTGTGTGTCCTATAAACGGGTCAGCTGTGTGTGTCCTATAAACGGGTCAGCGGTGTGTGTCCTATAAACGGGTCAGCTGTGTGTGTCCTATAAACGGGTCAGCGGTGTGTGTCCTATAAACGGGTCAGCGGTGTGTGTCCTATAAACGGGTCAGCTGTGTGTGTCCTATAAACGGGTCAGCGGTGTGTGTCCTATAAACGGGTCAGCGGTGTGTGTCCTATAAACGGGTCAGCGGTGTGTGTCCTATAAACGGGTCAGCGGTGTGTGTCCTATAAACGGGTCAGCTGTGTGTGTCCTATAAACGGGTCAGCGGTGTGTGTCCTATAAACGGGTCAGCTGTGTGTGTCCTATAAACGGGTCAGCGGTGTGTGTCCTATAAACGGGTCAGCGGTGTGTGTCCTATAAACGGGTTAGCGGTGTGTGTCCTATAAACGGCTTAGCTGTGTGTGTCCTATAAACGGGTCAGCTGTGTGTGTCCTATAAACGGGTCAGCTGTGTGTGTCCTATAAACGGGTCAGCTGTGTGTGTCCTATAAACGGGTTAGCTGTGTGTGTCCTATAAACGGGTTAGCTGTGTGTGTCCTATAAACGGGTTAGCTGTGTGTGTCCTATAAACGGGTCAGCTGTGTGTGTCCTATAAACTGGGTTAGCTGTGTGTCCTATAAACGGGGTAGCTGTGTGCACACTTCAAAGCAGCATAAGGCTGTGTGTTATGGTTTTGGATGGCCAGATTGCTAGCAACAACGACAAGAAACTATGTGGTGAATCGTAAGTGTCTCGTTTCAGCTCATTTGATCTTGTTTTTGATTCCATGCCTTGTTTTGAAGTGTTTTGACTGATTTCACATCTATGCTAACATGGCAAAAAATGTGCTATCTAGCAAGTTAACCAACAACCACAACAAACTATTTGAGAGACAAGTTCTCATTCTGCAACTTTAATTAGGTTTTCAATAAACATTGGGGACAAAATATTGTTTACATGTTATCAAAAATATAAGCCAACCTCGTCTGTTTTGCCCCACAGTTGAGCACAAGTCGATGTAGTTGCTAACCAACCAACCCGTCTACAGAGATACATCTAACTGCCAACATTATAGGGCGTTGGGCCCCACGAACCAGAACAGAACAGGATCCGAACATTCTTCCATGAGAAATTCCATCATTTGGTGTTCTGTTGACGGTGGTGGAAAACACCGTCTCACGCGCCACTCCAGAATCTAATATAAAGTGTTCATTTGGGTTGAGATCTGGTGACTGACACACCCTTTAACCCCACATGCTCCTTTGAGACGCTCTTTAAAAGTCACTGACATCTATTATTCTAGCCAGGGTAGACAAAATAATCTACAACTGGGCTTTTTTTATACATGACCCTAAGCATGATGGGATGTTAATTTCTTAATTAACACCTGCACCTGCTTTCAATTTTATTTTGGCAGTTACCTGTGTCTCTATGTTGTGTGAACTTGTGCCCTACCTCACAGAAGAGAGTGAGCTTGTCGTCAGGCAGCAGCCCATTGGCCTCGTCCAGCAGGAAGTCTCTCCTGATGAATTTCTTAAAGCCCCAGTCCTTCCCCTGGACAAACCGGTATGCCCTCTGGCTCTCTGTAAAAGGGAACAACACAGACAGTTAGTGCACGTGTGTCTGTCATGACCATGAGAAAGGAGAAAGTGAGAGTGAGCACAGCCAGACAGGAGGTTGAATGAAGGAAGTGTCACCTGCAGGGGACTTTTAACACCTCATAAGAAAACGATGCCACACTCCACAGACATTTTTCATACACTCCCTCATCTCTGGCACACAGGCACGATAAGCAGGTGGGATAAGCAGGGATCAAAGCATCCCATTATAAAGTGCTTATGGACTGCCAACTATGTCTGCCTGAGAAGAGGCAGGGAGGGTTCTGTGCACTACAAACACACAAGAGAAATGCCTTCGTGGGGTCCTTCATATTCCAGGAATACGTACATACACTGGTTGCGTCCAGAAGGGCACCCTTTTCCCTATATAGTGTACAACAAAAGTAGTGCACTACACAGGGAATGGGGTGTTATTTGGGACACAACCACTGAGGACATACTCAACGTACATAACACAATAACTAGAGTCAGAGACACTGCTGTACCATAGTGGTTCTGATGGCCCAGTTGGTAAGACTGATGCTAACAACGCCAAGGTCATGGGTTCAAGTCCCTCAGGGATCACATACTACAAATATAAATGCACTCACTTTACTGTAAATGGCTTTGGATCAAGTCGTCTGACAAGTCAGATCACAATGAATTCCCTGCCCAGACATTTTCCTACTCCAAGACCCTCTCAAAGATCTCCAATGAAACTTCACATACAGATCCCTGGTCATGTATAGAATGACATGATCCCATCTAAGAAGCTCCTGTAGGGCAGGCCCCTCCTGTAGGGCAGGCCCCTCCTGTAGGGCAGGCCCCTCCTGTAGGGCAGGCCCCTCCTGCTATATAGGACGAGGATCCCTGGGGACTAAAGAACCACACACACCAGGCCGACAGCCCATCTGCCGTTCGTCTGCCGCTCTTTCGGCGTGGTGTGTTTTAGGAACCACCCACTGATGGACGTCTGGCTGCAGACGTTTTCACCCGATTCTACATGAAGAATCGGTTAGCAAATTACAGCCGGTTAGCAAATTACAGCAGGGGTGCTGAGTACCATCGGCCAGCTAACGCTACTGGTGTCCAAGCCTTAAGAGTTAAGAGATCTCCTGCCATATCCAAGTGGGAGTCATTCAGATGGGGTAACAGCTCTGCTGAAAGCTCTATGTGAAATTCACCAGCAGCGGTATGATGCAGTGGTGGGTACAGTAGTCAACCAGGCAGGCAGGGGCTGCGCTCCAAATGGCACCCTATTCCCTTTATAGTGCACTACATTGACCAGAGCCCTATGGGCTATATGGAATAGGGAATATGCTGTCATTTGGGATGCGTACAGACAGTGGTGGAGTTGAACGCATATCCAGTTCTCCACCCCAGTGCTCAATCAGGGGGTCCTCTCCCTCTAATCCCTCCCCTGGAGATGGGCTACAAACAGGCCCTGACAGCCACCCTCTCAGACTGACAGAAATCCAAACACTCCAAAGGCTCTTTTCTCTACTCTTTTTTTCCTACTTTATTCATCATCACTCTCCTCTTTTCCTCTCTGCATAGTAGGAACTGATGTCAGAAGACTTTCATTTAAAGGCTTTGCGTCAGTCTCTCACTCTCATCTTAAACCTGTGTTGTTGAAAGCCACGTCAAACTTTTATGGACTTGACATGCCAAGTAGTGTATGGTTGGATACACAAACACACAGAGCAAAAGCACTGCATCTTAGTCTTATCCTTGTCTGCCTGTTTGTCTGAAATCTTTCAGTCTGCGTTTTCTCTATTTCCTTTCCGATATGTGAGAGACTCAGGCATGGTCCCCTGGCCAGCAGCTCCTCTCCCTGTGTGGTGGAGAGATTGTCCTGTGTGTTATCAGGGTATATGGAAGAAGACCAGCAGCCTGTGACAACTTCCTACGGGGCTAGGTCTCAGCCTAACTGAGGTGTGAGGATGGTGGGAGAAGAGAGAGAGGGGGCTAGCTGGGAGGAGGGCGGGACGGAACGGGAGCACAGAGAATGGAGGAGAAAGGGTGAGAGGAGTCCTACTGCTCAGTCCCTGCTCACTCTCCACACTAAGGTGTATGTCTGTGTGTACGTGCGCCTGTGCGTTTGTGTATGCGTGTGTGTATTAAGAGGAGCTTTCCCAAGCTGACCCTGCTACCTCCACTGGGTCTCCTGAGCAGAACCTGATCAACCTCAAGTCAGACCGCATGTGGTCACGGTAGGGTCACAGCAGGCTGGATCACCGAGTCGGGAGGGGAGGAACACACCAGGAATAACAAATATGAGAGGGAGAAGACCAGTGATAGAAGCCTGTCACTAACAGTGCAGGCAGAGAGGTGGCATGTGAGGTGAGATATGTAGATAGATTGAGTGAGACAGAGATAAAGGAAGAAAATAGGAAGGCGAGAGGGACAGAGTTTTAGAGAGGAGAAGGGAAAGATAGAGTCAGAGAGAGCGAGAGAGAGGAGAGCCAGGCTGTTTTAGAGAGCATAGCATACATATTCAGGCTGTGGCTCAGGGGCCTGGTTGGCACACACAGTGAGAAGGTCACCCAGAAGACTGGCTGGCAAACATCGCACTCCGGGCCAACAGAGTGTGGATCACACTAAGCGTGTGTGTGTGTGCGGGCATGACAGAGAAAGTGTAATGTACAGTATGTACATCAGTTCAAAACACAACTCTAATCCCTCCGTGATCATCTGTTCTCTGGAAGGAGGTTTAGAGAATCCCAAAAGGAGCCTGGAGCTTTTCCACACACCTACATAGGCTGACATATAACCAGGAAGGCAGGCACACAAGCTCGCTCGCTCGCTCACACGCACCACAAATACACAAAACGAACGCACACGCCATTTCCGAAGAAAATCAAATCTCTATTGAATAATGAGCTCTATAAGCAAGTGTCAGCACAAACATGTGTAATGACGTTCCTTCTAGCCGTGTCGATATGTGATTATGTAAAGACTGTCCAATGACTCTTCCCACAACACAACCACATTGAATGCCTGACCGCCCCCATCAGTTACCGCAGGCAACCAGCTCTGACAACCACATACAAGCATTCAGACAGAGGTTTCAATCAGCCAGGAGACCATATGGAACTAAAGACACTAACCACAACACCACAAACACTGTACTGGCAAATGAGATCGTTCTTTTAAAATGTACAGTGTATGAAGAAGACCTGTGTACACATAGCAAATTAACCTGAACTTGAACCTGTGACCAAACAGACTGGAGACATAACCTCTCCTTAGCACTTAGCCATTTAAATAAACCCTAGCCACCACCGCCAAATAGCAGGAGACTTCCTCTCTCTCTCTCTCTATGTTCTCAGAGCAGTCAGTGCAGCAGTGTGTCTGCCAGCAGGCTGCTTTATCTGGCACGGGAGAAGAGGGGGGGGGGGGGGGGGCAAGAGACACGTTACAAACCGTTCATCCACAATCCCACAGGAGAGCCAGCTAGCTAGCGACTAAGCCAGGGAGAGATATGATGTGGCGGAGAAGAGAGGAGAGGATGTTCGAGGGAGAGGTGGGGGGGGCTGCCAGTGGAGCCCAAATCTATCTCCATTAGCAGGCAGTAACACCATCGGAGACCAACATACATTACTGATTGAGGCTCTCTATTCAGGTGGGGGTGGCTGAACAGTATGAGGTTGAAGGTTAGATCCACTTGAAACAGTTAATGTTTAAGGCAGCAAATGATATATGCAGCATCTTTACATTACTCACAATCATCTTTAACCACATATATATATATATATATATGTTTATTTAGCTATGTATCACACCAATATGTACTTGAACTTACTATCCATTTCAGTGGAGTGTGTGGCCCTGTGAGACTGTGTGGAGAGCCCCAGCAGTGACATGCCACATAAACAGTCCTCACACTCTGAGCCACAGCCTTCTTAATTAAGGCACTTTGTTTTTATTTGGCCTGGGTTCTCTTCAGGAGGCATGGATTTAATTGGATTCTAAATGATCCAGAACAGATAGAGCTATCTTTACTGCCATATTCTCAGACGGAGTGCTCGCTGAAGTCCCTTGTCACGAATACGGTGGCTGCGGGTAATTTTCTCCAGCGACAAGGCGAGCAGAGAGCTGAGGGGAAGATGGGGTGCATCTGGGGGGGGGGGGGTCCTAACAGCCAAAGAACACAATTTACAGCAAACCCCCCAGAGACACGAAGAGAACAACAGAAGACATTTTCTCCACTGCTCTCAACATTCTCCATCTTTAATCTCTTTCAGTGGTCATGTGGAGAAGCAGATTCAGGTGAGCTGACCGAGTGAAGGAATGAAACGGCTCTAGGTGGTGTTTACCACCCACTCTGCAGGCTACTGCTGTCCCTCTTAGAGTGGTGCAGCGAAATGGGCACAGCCAACTATGCATTAACTGTACCTTAAGAGCCTCTCAAGTGAGCTTGATGCACAATTACAGTATGCGGCCCAAGGCCTGTTTCATAACAGTAGTGTTTGTGAATGTGTTGTTGTTGTTGCGGAGAGAAAAAGCACTGCCACAGTGAAGATGTAGAGTGTAGAACGGAGAGAGGGAAAGTGTGTGAGGGAGGGAGGGGTTGAGTTCACGCGGTAGATGTTTCTCAGCAGGAAAACCATTTCCCTTTCTACATGACCTGCACTGCGGGGGGTTGTACAGTCTTTCTGCATACACCTCTGATACAAACATTCCTCCTCTGCCCCTCTCCTCACCTCCTCCCATACTTCCTGTGCTCGACGGTGTGCCGGAGGAGAGACAACCAACCAGGTAGAGAGCCTGGTAACCAGGAAGCGGTCACATCTGGCCAACTCTAATTCAATTCCACACAAGTTTGCTTTTCCTCCCCATAACATAACCTAATTAAAAAGAGCAGGCATCGGAAGAAACACATCCTTTCCAATTCATCAGCCAGAAAACAGGCAGAAGACAAAAATTGCTCCAAGCTACTTTGAATTAAATATGGGGGGGAACAAATCCCACCCAAAGTGATTATACACACCCATATGGCTATCAACACCTCGGCCCGCACACTGAATTAGACACTTTGGCTCCCTCACCCCCTCCTATGGACACACTCACTTAGTAAACCTCAGAGACACAGGTAATACATCCCTCAAACCTCCTAACCTTGTTCCTATTAGTCAACATGTCTTCCATGTTCTACTGCCAAGCTACAGGTTTGAGCTGAGAGGTTCAAGAGTGGATTGTTATAAGTAGTTCTGTTATCACATTACCTCTCACACACCTACATAATATCAAGCCAGGTACACTATGGGATTACAATAGCAGAGCACCCCTGACCCTATAGAGATGGTGGGTTGTTGGGGATAGATATTTCCCAAGCAAAAAAATTATTCATATTCAAGAAAACATTAAAAAGTACATCTACTAAGATTGACCATATGACTGGACAGATACTGACACCTGAATTGACTGTTACCTTTCAGGTATTTTAAATGTCTGTAATGTCTACTTGTTAATGTTATTTAAATGCATGAATTTGAAAGTATTTTTGTTTGAAATGCCATTTTCGTCATGTGTCGGACCCCAGGAAGACTAGCTGTCGTCATGGCATTAGCTAATGGGGATCCAAATCAACTCAAATCAAGTGTGACTTACCCATAGCCTTCGTCTCCTCTCCCTTGGCATTGAGGATGGAGAACTTGAACTTGGCACGCACCTCGCTCTTGGGACAGCTGACCAGGAGCAGGTAGAGGGACAGGTAGTCTTTACTCTCCTCGTCCAGGCCTTTAGGGTTTACACGCAAACACCTGGACACACAGAGGGAGGAATCAGCATCAGTGATCATCAGACTCAGTCAAACAGAGACGAGGTCAGTCAACTATGCTCAGTAACTGTCCAACAGAATAGAGACCAAACCCTGTCCAACAGACTTAGGAGTCTAAATCAGATCAATCATGGACAAGTTATCGGTCCTGTAGTCCCTTATGGTTTATCCATAGCACCCACTTCTTGGCCCCGCCTCCACTCACCATTTAAGCTTGTCATTGGCTCCCGAAGAGAAGGTGGAGCTCTTGATGACCTCGCCCATCTCCTCACGACAGAAGCTGAAGTTGTTGATGGTCCACATGTAAGAGAACTTCACCACTTTGATCTAACAGAGGTAGACACACACACACACACACACACACACACACACACACACACACACACACACACACACACACACACACGGCAGGAATCAGACATGATGACTAATTTATTTATCTATTCTATACAGGTAGCTAAGTGGCTGGTTGGTCAGGCTGGACTTCAAAACCACACATCAAACCTGCCTTTCATCTCAATAAACATTGACAACAAACAGGGGGAGAAGAAAGGATATTAAAAAGCTGCAACAAAAAATGATTTTGCAAGGACAGCGAGATGAAAAACACATCAATAGAAAAACATCCCTCTTCTTTAAACAGGCTGTTATCAAAAACACCAGCACTGGCAGCAGTCCTGACTGACTGACTGACAGACAGACTGACAGGTGTAAGTACTGTACATAGAAAAACAGATACATGTACACACACACACACCAATCCCCACGCTTACCTGAGTGTAACACCAGCTCTCAGCCACAGGGCCGCTGGACATGTCCGCGGGGGGAGGGGGACTCGGGACTCTTGACATCGCCAGCGTTGAGGCAGGGGGGGCCTGAGCTGAGCCTGAGCACCAGCCAGGAGGGGGACAGAGTGGAGGGGTGGCTGAGCCCAACAGAACACCACTGAATGGGCTAAGTATTCAACCAGACCACCACACACAGCACCAGGGTCCAGGCAAGGATAACGTCTGGGGAATGTCCAGGTAACCCACAGCAACACCCTACAATCAGAAAGAGTCGCATTATCATAGGTGTTATAGTCAGTGCGTGTGCTAAAAGGCTAATTGTAATTGAGCTATATCAGTAAGTAGGACAAAACAGCTCTGAATTCATTTGTTTTCAAAGGGCCTCTGCATTCAAAGCAGAGAGGCTGTGAACGCTGCTCGCTCGGCTTCAGTGAGAAAAGCCCTCGTTTATCTGCCATGGTTCTGCCTTTCTTTTGCTTTCGGCGGAGCGGAGCGCCAGCCGATCTGTGACAGAGTGAAGAGCAAGGCTTAAGACCCTCATCCCACGCCTGCCTGCCAATCTCCACTCACTCAAGTAGCCTACACAAGGTCACATTCAACTTTCAAAGAGCACATCGACTTGGAAATGTCATAGCCTTTTCCAAAATGTGCAAACTTCTATCAATCTGTGTGCACAAGTTATTCACTCTGGTTTTTCAAGGTACATGTGTGAATACAGCCACAATAGAAAAACAGCATTGACTTCAGTTGAACCATAGATCTATGAGAGAGAACTGTGACTTTAACCAATGACTTCTCTTCAATATCACCTTTACAGAACCACAGATGACCCCTGGGAATAGAACAAGAATGTGTTAATTGACTTGCTGGTTAAATAAAAATCAACAAAGTATCATATTTTGTTCTCCTTTCCTCCCTCTCCCCTGGCTCCTTTCCTCCCTCTCCCCTGGCTCCTTTCCTCCCTCTCCCCTGGCTCCTTTCCTCCCTCTCCCCTGGCTCCTTTCCTCCCTCTCCCCTGGCTCCTTTCCTCCCTCTCCCCTGGCTCCTTTCCTCCCTCCCCCTGGCTCCTTTCCTCCCTCCCCCCTGGCTCCTTTCCTCCCTCACCCTGGCTCCTTTCCTCCCTCACCCTGGCTAATTTCCTCCCTCTCCTTTCTCTATTTTCTCACTCATCCTGCACATGTCAAATTGAAGCTATCACGGGGTCTCGGGGCAAAGTCTCCTCTTCTCTCGTTCTCTCTCTTTTCTCAGTCAACCTGCAAGTCCCCCTGTCTCGTAGCCAGACAATCCCTTTGCTTTGCTTCTTAATTAGTGGCTGACTGAAAGGGAAGTTCAGGACCTAGAGAACTTCCCAGAATCGGTGAGTGAAAGCGTGAGAGAGAGGGAAGGGCAATGGGGGGGTCCACCTCCTCTGTATGAGAGTGGAGACGGGTGAGACGACACACAGAACTCCACGGACGCAGACAGGACTTCATGAATGTTTAGAGAACTTTCTGTTGGATCTGATCTTTCTGTTTCTTATTTTGTTCTATTTGCATCTGATGAAAAACACTGGTGGCATTTTCACTCAGTAAAACAATACAATATTAATCAAAAGATGAAGAACAAGGCAGCACGGATTTGCAATTTAAATTACCTGAGACTTCCTAACAATTAATTATAGTCTGTGTGAACTTGTGGGTGTTCATGGGTGTAACAAATATGCAGCTTAAGTGCACAAATGCATGCACACATGCAAACTGCTGTGTGGCGGAGTGTGTGCATTGCATGGGTGCAATAAATGTGCGCCTGTATGTTTCTTTAAGCTGTGTGTTCTCATGTCTCTGTATAGGCTACTGTCTCCCAACGTGTGTGTTGCCAACAGCGATCACAAGGGAACCACTAAGAAAACATGCCAATACTGGCATCATAGCGAACAACTTCACAGCTTTTCTAAATACACCCAGATGACACTTAACCAGAATAAAGCTGGGGATTGATTTGTCTTTTCATGACAATCATCAGGAGCAGAGAAGCAGAAAAATGACAGTAACAACTCAGAGACAGTGGGGGGTGGGGTGTGTGGTAATCCTTGTACTCCCTCACTTCAAAATCTTGAGATGGTTCATTCATCATGGTGATTCAGCTGGTGACAGTCAGCACCAATGGACAGGAGGACTAACAGGTGAGAATACACACGGCAGGGGAAATAAATATCACCACAGCAGTACGTCAGAGAGCGTTAAGAGGGTTGTGTGGATTGTGTGCTCCCCCTGAAAACAATCACTAGACAAAGTATGAGGTAAGGATGGCAGCGGTGTTGTGTTGTGAGTGTTTCTCGGGTTGTGTATATGCGTGATTGCCTACCGCCCACATCTCATTTCCCTATCCCATCCTAGTCTGCTGCTGTGGGGACCGACAGGATGAGGACCTGGAGCACATTTATATTAATCACATAGACAGGCCTCTCTCACTGTGCGAGTCCAGATCTCCCTCCCTCCCAACACCGCCTTCACCTCCCTCCCAACACCGCCTTCACCTCCCTCCCAACACCGCCTTCACCTCCCTCCCAACACCGCCTTCACCTCCCTCCCAACACAGCCTTCACCTCCCTCCCAACACAGCCTTCACCTCCCTCCCAACACAGCCTTCACCTCCCTCCCAACACAGCCTTCACCTCCCTCCCAACACAGCCTTCACCTCCCCACTAAGAGGTGAGTGCATTACTCAAACATTGACATATGGACAAACAGTTCCCAGGAAACCAACGGTCTAAATGGATGTCATGTCCTCTCCATCCCTCCCATTAGAAACAGAAGATAGGGGTGCAGAGGAGGATGTTATAATATATATATATATATATATATATATATATATATATATATATATATATATATATATATATATATATATATATATATATATATATATATATATATATATATATATAAAACATGCGCCCCTTTATTTTTTTATATACATACACACACACACACACACACACACATATATACACACACAAGGGCAAAAAAGTATTTAGTCAGCCACCAATTGTGCAAATGCTCCCACTTAAAAAAAATGAGAGGCCTGTAGTTTTCATCATAGGTACACTTCAACTATGACAGACAAAATGAGGAAAGAACATTTCCAAATAATTCATTAAAAATTATGTTGGAAAATAAGTATTTGGTCACCTACAAACAAGCAACATTTCTGGCTCTCACAGACCTGTAACTTCTTCTTTAAGAGGCTTCTCTGTCCTCCACTCGTTACCTGTATTAATGGCACCTGTTTGAACTTGTTATCAGTATAAAAGACACCTGTCCACAACCTCAAACAGTCACACTCCATTATGGCCAAGACCAAAGAGCTGTCAAAGGACACCAGAAACAAAATTGTAGACCTGCACCAGGCTGGGAAGACTGAATCTGCAAAAGGTAAGCACCTTGGTTTGAAGAATTCAACTGTGGGAGCAATTATTAGGAAATGGAAGACATACAAGACCACTGATAATCTCCCTCGATCTGGGGCTCCAAGCAAGGTCTCACCCCATGGGGTCAAAATGATCACAAAAATCCCAGAACCACACGGGGGGACCTAGTGAATGACCTGCAGAGAGCTGGGACCAAAGTAACAAAGCCTACCGTCAGTAACACACTAAGCCGCCAGGGACTCAAATCCTGCAGTGCCAGACGTGTCCCCCTGCTTAAGCCAGTACATGTCCAGGCCCGTCTGAAGTTTGCTAGAGAGCATTTGGATGATCCAGAAGAAGATTGGGAGAATGTCATATGGTCAGATGAAACCAAAATAGAACTTTTTGGTAAAAACTCAACTCGTCGTGTTTGGAGGACAAAGAATGCTGAGTTGCATCCAAAGAACACCATACCTACTGTGAAGCATGGGGGTGGAAACATCATGCTTTGGGGCTGTTTTTCTGCAAAGGGACCAGGACGACTGATCCGTGTAAAGGAAAGAATGAATGGGGCCATGTATCGTGAGATTTTGAGTGAAAACCTCCTTCCATCAGCAAGGGCATTGAATATGAAACGTGGCTGGGTCTTTCAGCATAACAATGATCCCAAACACACCGCCCGGGCAACGAAGGAGTGGCTTCGTAAGAAGCATTTCAAGGTCCTGGAGTGGCCTAGCCAGTCTCCAGATCTCAACCCCATATAAAATCTTTGGAGAGAGTTGAAAGTCCGTGTTGCCCAGCAACAGCCCCAAAACATCACTGCTCTAGAGGAGATCTGCATGGGGGAATGGGCCAAAATACCAGCAACAGTGTGTGAAAACCTTGTGAAGACTTACAGAAAACGTTTGACCTCTGTCATTGCCAACAAAGGGTATATAACAAAGTATTGAGATAAACTTCTGTTATTGACCAAACACTTATTTTCCACCATAATTTGCAAATAAATTCTACAATGTGATTTTCTGGATTTTTTTTCCTCATTTTGTCTGTCATAGTTGAAGTGTACCTATGATGAAAATTACAGGCCTCTCATCTTTTTAAGTGGGAGAACTTGCACAATTGGTGGCTGACTAAATACCTTTTTGCCCCACTGTATATATTATTATTTAACCAGGCAGGCTAGTTGAGAAAAAGTTCACATTTACAACTGTGACCTGGCCAAGATAAAGAAAAGCAATGCGACACAAACAGAGTTAGACATGGAATAAACAAACAGTTAATAATACAATAGAAAAATGTATATACAGTGTGTGCAAATGAGGTAGGATAAGGGAGGTAAGGCAATAAATAGACCATAGTAGCGAAATAATGACAATATAGCAATTCAACACTGGAGTGATAGATGTGCAGATGAGTGTGCAAGTAGAGATACTGGGGTGCAAAGGAGCAAAATAAATAACAGTATGGGCATGAGGAAGTTGGATGGGCTATTTACAGGTGCAGTGATTTTAGAGCTGCTCTGACAGCTGGTGCTTAAAGTTAGTGAGGGAGATATGAGCCTCCAGCTTCAGAGATTTTTGCAGTTCGTTCCAGACATTGGCAGCAGAGAACTGGAAGGAAAGGCAACCAAAGCAGGAATTGGCTTTGGGGGTGACCAGTGAAATATACCTGCTGGAGCGCGTGCTACGGGTGGGTGCTGCTATGGTGACCAGTGAGCTGAGATAAGGTGGGGCTTTACCTAGCAAAGACTTGTAGATGACCTGGAGCCAGTGGGTCTGGCGACGAATATGAAGCGAGGGCCAGCCAACGAGAGCATACAGGTCGCAGTGGTGGGTGGTACATGGGGCTTTGGTGACGAAACGGATGGCACTACTACATGCAATTTGCTGAGTAGAGTGTTGGAGGCTATTTTGTGAATGACATCGCCAAAGTCAAGGATCGGTAGGATAGTCAGTTTTACGAGGGTAAGTTTAGCAGCATGAGTGAAGGATGTTTTGTTGCGAAATAGGAAGCCGATTCTAGATTTTATTTTGGATTGGAGATGCTTAATGGGAGTCTGGAAGGAGAGTTTACGGTCTAACCAGACACCTGGGTATTTGTTGTTGTCCACATATTCTAAGTCAGAACCGTCCAGAGTAGTGATGCTGGACGGGTGGGCAGGTGTGGTAATTAGTTTTACTTGCATTTAAGAGCAGTTTGAGGCCATGGAAGGAGAGTTGTATGGCATTGAAGCTTGTCTGAAGGTTAGTTAACACAGTGTCCAGGGGGGCCACAAGTATACAGAATGGTGTTGTCTGTGTTGAGGTGGATCAGAGAATCACCAGCAGCAAGAGCAACATCATTGATGTATACAGAGAAAAGAGTCCCTGTGGTACCCCCAAAGAGACTGCCAGAGGTCCGGACAACAGGCCCTCCAATTTGACACACTGAACTCCATCTGAGAAGTAGTTGGTGAACCAGGTGAAGCAGTCATTTGAGAAACCAAGGCTGTGGAGTCTGCCGATAAGTCTGTGAGTCTGCCGATTCTATGCATGAAACCAAGGCTTTTATGGTTACAGAAGTCAACAAATGAGAGCGCCTGGGAAATGGGAGTGGAGGAAGGCACTGCAGGGCCTGGATTAACCTCTATATCACCAGAGGAGTAGTAGGATAAGGGTATGGCTAAAGGCTATAAGAACTGGTCGTCTAGTACGTTCGGAACAGAGAGTAAAAGGAGCAGGTTTCTGGGCGCGGTAGAATAGATTTAGGCATAATGTACAGACAAAAGGTATGGTAGGATGTGAATACAGTGAGGTAAACCTATGCATTGAGTGACGATGAGAGATATTTTCTCTAGAAACATAATTTAAACCAGGCAATGTCACTGCATGCATGGGAGGTGGAACTAAATTATTAGCTAAAGCGTGTTGAGCAGGGCTAGAGGGTCTACAGTGAAATAAGGCAATACTCACTAACCAAAACAGCAATGGACAAGGCATATTGACATTAGGGAGAGGCATGCGTAGCCGAGTGATCATAGAGGTCCAGTGAGTAGCTAGGCGGGCTGGAGACACGGCGATTCAGACAGCTGTGGGCCGGGGCTAGCAGACGGGGGATGTCGTGAAGGAAGAAATCTGTTGTAGCCCCCTCGTGCTGTTACGTCGGTAGTCCAGTCGTGATGGATCAGCAGGGCTCCGTGTGGTAAAAGGGTCCAGGCCAATTGGCAAAATAGGCATAGTGGCCCAAGAACTTGGTCGATGGACCTATTCAGGTAACAGTCCAATATGCTCTAGACAGCTTGCTAGCGGCTAGCAGATGGGCATTCGGGGGACGTCGCGACAGAGGAGCCAGTTGAAAAACCCCCTCGGGCAGATTACGTTCGTAGTCCAGTCGTGATGGATCGGCGGGGCTCCGTGTCAGGAGTAAAAGGGGTCCAGGCCAATTGGCAAAATAGGTATTATAGCCCAAGGAGTAGCTGATGGACCTCTTCAGCTAGCCGGGAAATGGGCCTAGCAAAGGCTAGCTCCTGGCTAATTGGTTCTGTGTTGAGGTTAAGAAAAATATTTTGTAAATATAAATGCAAAGAAAAAAGATACAAAAGAAAAATACACGGGACACGACAAGACGAGGACAACGAAGTCTGACTGCTATGCCATCTTGGAACTGGGGAGAGCCTGGGGCAATATGAATGTTTGTCAGTCATCCCAGGTGAGTTCAGGTTGCCTAACTGACAGTCGAGGCATCCAATCTACCTCGTGGTTCTCCTTCTCACTAGAACATTCCAGTGGGGGTTTAGTGTACTCATATGTGGCAGACCAGCCATGATTCCAATCTATCAGCATTCAGAACAACCCTCCATTCTCTCTCTCCTAGAGTTAATATACAGCTGGAAAGTAGCTTGGCGGGAGCTTGCAGATTCAACAGTCCACTTCTTAATAAACACACATTATTACATCCTCTAGTTTAAGAAACATAAATAAAAAGGAACCACATGAACAAAGCCCTGGGTATATATTGAACATTTGTAGATAGACATAATCCTACACTAGTGCAAGTGTTGTCAATTTGTGTAGTGACTACCAGGAGTGGGCAACATACAGCCCACAGGCCATATATGGCCTCCAAGCCCATTCAATCAGTCCCCGGGGTGGTTTGAGTAAAAAAATAAATGGGTGTCAAGGTTAAAAAACAATCCAGGCCACTCTTGAAATTCTAAAACTAGACAATGTATGGAGAAGTGATGATGGACCTACATTTTCAAATAACTGTCCTTTCTCTGGTCCACAAACTGCTTAAGACAAACAAATTAGTCCGGAAAAAAACGCAGAATTTTCAAATTGGCCCTCAAGCCGAAGTTATTGCCCACCCCTGGACTAGTGAGTGTCTAAATACATCCATATAGAATAGTTAAAATATGGCAGGGACTTAAAGACGTTGGGCCTGCTGTGAAATAGGAGGTCCTGCTGGATGACAAGAGAAGATGGAACCCCTTCTGGAATTCATTACAGCTGGCTACTGCTCTACTCAGAAGAAAAAAACTTTCATTCTGGAAAAAAAAGCAGACGCATAACGGCTCTCCATTTAAATTCCCTTTCACTTGCAACATGAAAGAGAAACATCAAATACACGGCACCACCCAGCAGCCTCTCCCTCCGGGCCGCTTCCTGCTGAGAGGAGAAGACACACGCTAGCTAGCACCGAGCAGCCAGACACCGCCACCACCTGGCCAGGTGGAGGCTGTGCAGCCAGAGGAAGTGGGAGGGGGGGTGAAGTTTATCCACATATCAAAATACGGAGATTCTCGTTACCTTCTTTTAACATCACCCCCCCTCCTCCCCCACACCTTCCTTTCCTCCAGCTCTGGCGAGACAGCTGACAGAGGGTTAATGAAGTCTGCTAATTAGAAGGTCAGGTTGAATTAAAAGCGGCTAGGGTGGTAGAGCGATGAAAGGGAGCGTATTAAAAAAGTGTGTCCAGACCAGACTAGATTGATCAGCTGAAGGCTCTGACCCTCATTTGAAAAACACACATGGTACTGACTGAAGGTTCCCCACCAATTAGACAGACAGACAGACCAGTCATAACTGATCACTGAAACACTCTGCTATTAGAGTAAGTATAATTATCCCTGCAGGCTAGCCGGCTGCTGTGTGGAGAGCAGTTGACATGTGATCTTAGCTCTGATTTGATCTAGGGGTCTCACTGAGTCAGGGATAAAAACTGCTCCAAGATCAGTGGGGGTCAAAGGAACAGGTGACATACAGGGAGGAGTAAAGGGATAACTTGATTTCCAGATACAGGAATCAAAAAGGTAAGAGTAACAGGCTAAGATACAGGAATCAAAAGGTAAGAGTAACAGGCTAAGATACAGGAATCAAAGGGTAAGAGTAACAGGCTAAGATACAGGAATCAAAGGGTAAGAGTAACAGGCTAAGATACAGGAATCAAAGGGTAAGAGTAACAGGCTAAGATACAGGAATCAAAAGGTAAGAGTAACAGGCTAAGATACAGGAATCAAAGGGTAAGAGTAACAGGCTAAGATACAGGAATCAAAGGGTAAGAGTAACAGGCTAAGATACAGGAATCAAAAGGTAAGAGTAACAGGCTAAGATACAGGAATCAAAGGGTAAGAGTAACAGGCTAAGATACAGGAATCAAAGGGTAAGAGTAACAGGCTAAGATACAGGAATCAAAGGGTAAGAGTAACAGGCTAAGATACAGGAATCAAAGGGTAAGAGTAACAGGCTAAGATACAGGAATCAAAGGGTAAGAGTAACAGGCTAAGATACAGGAATCAAAGGGTAAGAGTAACAGGCTAAGATACAGGAATCAAAGGGTAAGAGTAACAGGCTAAGATACAGGAATCAAAGGGTAAGAGTAACAGGCTAAGATACAGGAATCAAAAGGTAAGAGTAACAGGCTAAGATACAGGAATCAAAGGGTAAGAGTAACAGGCTAAGATACAGGAATCAAAGGGTAAGAGTAACAGGCTAAGATACAGGAATCAAAAGGTAAGAGTAACAGGCTAAGATACAGGAATCAAAGGGTAAGAGTAACAGGCTAAGATACAGAGATTGGAGAGTAGATCATGTAGTATGATGGCTCCAGTAAATAAAGACAGGAAGAGATACTGGCCTTAAGGGCAAGAGAAGACAACATATATGGAGTGCAGTTACGGGTAGGATTGACAGTTGGAAGAGTAACATACAGCACCTGTATGACAGACATGTACAGCTCTGACAAAAACACGTGGTGGTTGTGGTGCATGTAAGGTGAGCTGTGTCTGTCCAGCCAGCTCAGCACAGAGCAGCCCTGATGCCCCAGACACACAAAGACCAGAGGCAAGGAGTGTGTCAGAGCAGAGCCGGGGCTGCAGAGCCGCATGCAGGAGCGATGGATTAAGAGCCACTCAGACAAAAGCCCTATGAGAACCATGGAGACAGCCCTACTGATACTATATCATTATCTGGCTCCATATCACAGACTCCCTACCCAGAGATCTCCACCTTTCTCTCCCCTCAGAATACCTCCAACTCAACCCCCTTTCTCTGGCTTTCTATAGCCCCCAGAAGGTTGACATGGCATTAAACCTCGATCTCACTCTCTCCCCTTCTATGGCTCTATCATATCTTATATCCCAACCCTCTCCCCTCCCTGCTTCCTCTCAAAGCTGGCCAGCTGCCATGTGACCTAGTCCCCTCTCATTAAGTCACAGGTCTGAAGCCTTGCTCACAGTTCTAGTAGGATCAACTAGAGCTACACTCACAACAGAACACCTAACTGTGTGCAATTGTAAGTGCAGACAAATAAACACAGTTGTAAGCTCACATAGGCACAGTCAAACACCACATGTAAGTGTAACTTCTTCCAAAATGACAGGCTTTCCTGACAAAGACAAATAGTGTTGAGCTTTAGGAGCCCTTAACACGCCAACCTTCTCCTGATTAAAGATGACAGCGGCCATAGAAGGACTCTGAACAGACATAACAGTAGACCGTAGCTATATATCCATCTCCTGCACATCAAGTTGCCAGAAGGGATTGTGTATAAACCAACACACTTCAGAGCTAATAGTAATGCTGCTTTAACCTTTGCCTTGCCGCAGTTTTCCCACTCCTATTTATTTATCTACCCGAAAGAAATACTTGGAGTTAGAGTTCTTCGAACCTATGAAGTGAAGCTGGTAGGAAGAGGGAGGGAGAGAGAGAGAGACTGGTGTGATACCTTACTCGTTGTAATTATGCGATTTATAATTAAAATGCAAATTAAGTGAGAGGGAGTCTCTCTTCGCCTCGTTTAAATGTTTTCATTTTTTCTCCATTGTTCCATTAGTCTCCAACAGAGGAGCATGAAAGGCTGCTGATTGCCATTACACGGCAGTAACCACATTTTAGATGGATGGTGCTACTTGCTATTGGTGGTTATGGAAACAACTCTGGTGACCCATTTCCTTTCCCTCACAGTGACCTTCTTGGTATCTGGTACTCCATTGTTAGAGACCGGCCAAGAGAGAAACATGGTGCAAAATGTGAACAAAGAGAAACTGCCAAAAACACAACAAATATCCAGATAAAGAGAAAACCTCACACACGTATTCCCTCACGCAGCAAACACACAAAAAAATGTCAGATTACATAAATGGGATGAGCCCAATTAAAAAGTAAGACCATAAGGCTCATACCATCAGGAAAAATCACCACAGCCGATTGACTGTATTCTCTCATTGACCTGTGCACTTCCCTCAACAAAGTCTCTACAACCCCCACTCCTATCGTCTGGAGGCCCGTGTTCATATCTGTGAAAGCAATCATTACACCTAGCAGAGGACATGAGCTGTAAACATAGATGTAACTATCTGTAAATGTGAAGAGACGCTTGACTTTCATAATAAGCTCCAAGGAATCAGTCAGGTAAGAAGAGTGCTTTCAGACAGACAGTGGGGATCCCCAACACGCCCCCTTCGACCCTTACTTTTTTTCGTTATCTGAAGCAAAAAAATAATCTCAATGTGGACCCAAATCTCCTTTTAACTTAAAACTGCAACAACCCAGAGAGATACTCTAAAATGCTCTATAATTTGGGTGTTATAATTCAAAGGAGAGCATGAGAGAAAAAGCAAACAAAAAGAGAATTAGATCATGTTTTTGAAGTAGACGTCCTTCAGTTTGACTTTACCAGGTAACACGCTTTCGCCTCCATTTCCCACATCAAGTGGATTTCAAAACACATTTGAGGACCAGAGAGCTTGGTAATTAGCAGTCCTTGCTCATAAAGGGACCAAAAACTAAGCCTGTCTTAAGCTCCATTTCTCCATACCCTCCAGTTGTCTCTTCTGATTCCTCTCCTCTCATAAATTATGTTGCCTGGAAACAATCAATGTGCCTAAATGTTTTATTTTTAACATATTCCTGGCAGCTTTGGTCAGCATTCGGCCTATTTTCTGTTCTCGAAATACAACATTGTTGTGACAGTTCTTGCTGCCCCTGACAACTTGACAGATATGAGAGCTAAGACAGACTTATTAGATTTAGATCTATATTAGATTTATGGTCTCGTATAGAAGGCTATATTACATTAAATGTCTACTATAAATGCTGTTTACTGACAGAGGCCTAACACAAGGTCTAGTCTCGCTCCACAATCGTCAGTTCTGTCATGACTACACATGAGGATCACAATGGGTCAGATCAGCTTGGCAATGGCTGAGGGGGGAGACTTTTGACACATCACACCCGGTCGTAAATCAAGCAGGAGAGAACTCTCTCTGGGTCTCTAGTATTGGGATCGGAATGTCTGTGTTCAAAAGTCTTTTGCCAGCCAAAAACCGCTAACATCAAAACAGTGAACAGTGGAACAAATGTGAGAAATGGTCAAAGTGTAGATGTGGAAAACTAATGTATATTTTATGTAATTAAAAATGTTATAATGAAAATATTGCAACTTTGTCAACTATGTCAAGTTTACTGACATAGTGATGTGAACATAATGAATAATGATTCAACTATTTTTGTTAAGATAGGAATGTGATTAGCCACACCCCGAGGGAGCTCATAGATTGTGTCAGGATAATGGAACGCCCCTTTTTACCAGAGTATATAAAGGACGAGTTAAGAATTAACATAGACCAAAAAAGCATGGAGCGTTAGCTACATGTGGGAAACGGTTGAAATATTGAACCGACACGAGGTGAAGAAATAAAGTCACCTTGCGTGGTCCACATGTTGAAATGGTTAGAAACTCAACACGAGGTGAGGAAAATGAACTTACAAGACACCGCCAATCTGAAGCTGCGCATGTAAAGTGAGTTAGGAACTTTGACTATCCACCCGAGGAAGAAACTAGAAAATCCTCTCAGATAATCACTAGTACAGCTAAGTAGCTGCTCTTAAGAAACAGCCCATTGGAGACCGGACAACTAAGAAGAACATTGTGACCTCTGGTGGACAATCAGAGCATTCAGACATGGGCGGTGGTTTGTGTGCAAAGTGAAAGGTTACTGTGAGCGTAGTTTCCAAGTGTACGATAACTGTCTTTCCCTCTCCCCTCTAATGTTATGTTGTAACAAGCCGTCATATTGTCAGCCAACTAGGAACCTGTAGACTTGTTTACATGCTGCTGCGCGGTTTGTTGCTAAACTTACTTTGCTACCTGCCAACTTCACAGTTTTTACTTTTTTATTACTGTTTTATATTTGAATTTTTTTCCCCTCGCTCAACTTTTTCATTCAACTTTTCTCCCCGGACGCCTTATCTGGACGTGGTTCGTCAAGACCTCCACCAGCCGAAGCGAAGTGGATGTCGGAAAATGTTCTACTTTTAAACTCGGACAAAACAGAGATGCTAGTTCTCGGTCTCAAGAAACAAAGATATATTCTGTTGAATCTGACAATTAATCTTGATGGTTGTATAGTCTCAAATAAAACTGAAGGACCTCGGCATCACTCTGGGCCCTGATCTCTCTTTTGACAAACATATCAAGACTGTTTCAAGGACAGCATTTTTTCCATCTACGTAACATTGCAAAAATCAGAAACTTTGTCCAAAAATGCAGAAAAATGTATCCATTTTGTATCCATCCATGCTTTTGTCACTTCTAGGTTAGACTACTGCAATGCTCTACTTTCCAGCTACCCGGATAAAGCACTAAATAAAACTTCAGTTAGTGCTAAACACAGCTGCTAGAATCTTGACTAGAACCAAAACATGTGATCATATTACAAGACACCCCCAATAAAGGACTGGTTCTGCAGGTGGTGACCACAGACCACTTCTCAGTTCCTATGCTTCCTGGCTGATGTTTTGGTCACATTTGAATGCTGGTGGTGCTTTCACTCTAGTGGTAGCATGAGACGGAGTCTACAACCCACAAGTGGCTCAGGTAATGCAGCTCATCCAGGATGGCACATCAATGCGAGCTGTGGCAAGAAGGTTTGCTGTGTCTGTCAGCGTAGTGTCCAGAGCATGGATGCGCTACCAGGAGACGTGGAGGAGGCCGTAGGAGGGCAACAACCCAGCAGCAGGACCGCTACCTCCTCCTGCTCCTCCTTGCAAAGGCGGAGCACTGCCAGAGCCCTGCAAAATGACCTCCAGCAGGCCACAAATGTGCATGTGTCTGCTCAAACGGTCAGAAACAGACTCCATGAGGGTGGTATGAGGGCCCGACGTCCACAGGTCGGTGGGTCAGTCATGGTGTGGGGTGGCATTTCTTTGGGGGGCCTCCATGTGCTCGCCAGAGGTAGCCTGACTGCCATTAGGTACCGAGATGAGATCCTCAGACCCCTTGTGAGATCATATGCTGGTGCGGTTGGCCCTGGGTTCCTCCTAATGCAAGACAATGCTAGACCTCATGTGGCTGGAGTGTGTCAGCAGTTCCTGCAAGAGGAACGCATTGATGCTATGGACTGGCCCGCCCGTTCCCCAGACCAGAATCCAATTGAGCACATCTGGGACATCATGTCTCGCTCCATCCACCAACGCCACGTTGCACCACAGACTGTCCAGGAGTTTGCGGATGCTTTAGTCCAGGTCTGGGAGGAGATCCCTCAGGAGACCATCCGTCACCTCATCAGGAGCATGCCCAGGCGTTGTAGCGAGGTCATACAGGCACGTGGAGGCCACACACTACTGAGCCTCATTTTGACTTGTTTTAAGGACATCAAAGTTGGATCAGCCTGTAGTGTGGTTTTCCACTTTAATTTTGAGTGTCACTCCAAATCCATACATCCATGGGTTGATAAATTTGATTTCCATTGATAATTGTGTGATTTTGTTTTCAGCACATTCAAATATGTAAAGAAATAAGTATTTAATAAACATATTTAATTCAGATCTAGGATGTGTTATTTTAGTGTTCCCTTTATTTTTTGGAGCGGTGTATATCAACCGGGACAGTTGGCTTTTCACTAGGACCGGGAGGAACAATGGCCGCCTCTCTCTTTTGCGCAAAAATCACTCTGAGAGGCCCCACCTGACCACTTACGTAATGTGGTCGTTAACGCTCATTCTTCAAAATAAAGGCCTGAAACTATATCTAAAGGCTGTAGACACCTTAGGGAAGCCATAGAAAAAGGAATATGGTTGATATCCCTTTCAATGGTCAATAGGGATGCATAGGAACACAGAGGTTTCAAAATAAGAGTCACTTCCTGATTGGATTCTTCTCAGGCTTTTGCCTGCAATATCAGTTCTGTTATACTCTCACACAATATTTTTATCTTAATCTGGCAATTACATGCATATTCTAACATCTGGTCCTGAGAAATAGGCCGGTTACTTTGGGAAAGTTATTTTTCCAAACATAAAAATAGTGCCCCCTAGCTTCAAGAGGTTAAACCAATTTGTGTAGTACTGAATAATCAGCAGGCCCGGGGTTCTTGCAGATCCAAGGTTGCAACTGTTCAGAAAGAAGAAGTTACAGGTCTGTGAGAGCCAGAAATCTTGCTTGTTTGTAGGTGACCAAATACTTATTTTCCACCAGAATTTGCAAATAAATTCATTAAAAATCCTACAATATGATTTTCTGGATTTTTTTTCTCATTTTGTCTGTCATAGTTGAAGTGTACCTATGATGAAAATTACAGGCCTATCTCATCTTTTTAAGTGGGAGAACTTGCACAATTGGTGGCTGACTAAATACTTTTTTGCCCCACTGTACTTCACTAATCTCAGCAGCCTCTCAGTCCAGTTAATACAAAATATATTTGCTTTTCATAGTCATGATATGCATGATATTCATGATGAGGCCAAAACCACCCCAAACTCCAGCTGCCATGCATCCTTCAATCCTCCATGCATTGTTTTCCATTTTAATGGGGTTTAAATCAATTTCAGTACGCTCTAGCACAGGAATGTCGCACCAATGTGGTTTTCGGACATACTCCAGACATATTGTTGATCATGAAATATTACTTTCTAAATTTCATTATTACAGTTTTTATAATTATACATATCATTGGCTATATAGTTATGTTGATGCAAATGGATGTGCATCTACCAGAAATGTTGTATAAAAAATAGAGCAAGAAACTCAATTAGTGGGAAAGTCACATCCACTAAATTCCTCAGAGTTTCAATTGATGAAAAGTCATCCTAGAAAGATCTTATTACATTTGTTTGCAGGAAAGTGATGAAATCTGTTGGGATCATCAGAAAGATTAATGGTTTGGTTCATCAGGCCTGCTTCCTGACTCTATACTATAGGTTATTTTAATCATATGCCTCCTACCTACACAAATTACTTACCAGACAAAGGACATTTGCAAGACTAGCCACCTCCTCTAATTACCTGGCTCCATCTGCACCTTTGTTATAGAAACTCAATATCTTGACTATTAATGTACGCCAATCTACAAATACTTCACAGACAGTTTACTGAAACCCTTCAATGGATTCATCCAGGTCAAATCTGAAATCCATCTATATATACAGTGCATTCGGAAAGCACTCAGACCCATGGACTTTTTCCACATTTTGTTTTGTTACGTCATTCTAAAATTGATTAAATAGTTTTTTTACCCTCAATCTACACAAAATACCCCATAATGACAAAGCAAAAACAAGTTTTTAGAAATGTTAGGTGCCTTTTGTCAAACTCCAGGCAGGCTGTCATGTGCCTTTTACTGACGATTAGCTTCCTTCCATATGGCCAGTCTCCACACTGGTGGAGTGCTGCAGAGATGGTTGACCTTCTGGAAGGATCTCCCATCTCCACAGAGGAACTCGGGTTCTTGGTCACCTCCCTAAGACCAGTCTCCCCTGATTGCTCAGTTTGGCCGGGCGGCCAGTTCTAGATAGAGTCTTGGTGGAACCAAACTTCTTCCATTTTAGAATGATGGAGGCCACTGTGTTCCTGGGGATCTTCAATGCTGCAGACATTTTTTTGGTATCCTTCCCCAGAGCTGTGCCTCAACACAATCCTGTCTTGGAGGTCTACGGACAATTCCTTCGACCTCATGGCTTGGTTTTTGCTCTGACATGCACTGTCAACTGCCGGACCTTATATAGACAGCTGTGTGCCTTTCCAAATCATGTCCAATCAATTGAATTTATCACAGGTGGACTCCAAGTTGTAGAAACATCTCAAGGATGATCAATGGAAACAGGATGCACCTGAGCTCAATTTCGAGTCTCATAGCAAAGGGTCTGAATACATATGTAAATAAGGTATTTACAACCACCGGCGTGCATCCCTCCCACTGTCCTTTCTGCACTTCTAACAATTATAATGATGAACAGTCCCGGCAGTGGTGCTGAATTTGTAGTTTGCTGTCTGCAAATGAGGGAAAGAGACCAGAGAGAGACGCCCGAGAGAGAGAGAGGACGCGTGCGGAGAGAGAGAGGGCGCGGCGCGAGAGAGAGGGCGCGGCGCGAGAGAGAGAGGGCGCGAGAGAGAGAGGGCGCGAGAGAGAGAGGGCGCGGCGTGAGAGAGAGAGGGCGCGGCGCGAGAGAGAGAGAGAGGGCGCGGCGCGAGAGAGAGAGGGCGCGGCGCGAGAGAGAGAGAGAGGGCGCGGCGCGAGAGAGAGAGAGAGAGAGAGGGCGCGGCGAGAGAGAGAGGGCGCGGCGCGAGAGAGAGGGCGCGGCGCGAGAGAGAGAGGGCGCGGCGCGAGAGAGAGAGGGCGCGGCGCGAGAGAGAGAGGGCGCGGCGCGAGAGAGAGAGAGGGCGCGGCGCGAGAGAGAGAGAGAGGGCGCGGCGCGAGAGAGAGAGAGGGCGCGGCGCGAGAGAGAGAGGGGGCGCGGCGCGAGAGAGGATGCGTGCGGCGCGAGAGAGGGCGCGGCACGAGAGAGAGAGAGAGGGCGCGGCGAGAGAGAGAGAGAGGGAGAGGCGAGGGAGAGAGAGAGGACGCGTGCGGCGCGAGAGAGAGAGGGCGCGGCGCGAGAGAGAGAGGGCACGGCGCGAGAGAGAGAGGGCGCGGCGCGAGAGAGAGAGAGGGCGTGGCGCGAGAGAGAGAGAGGGCGCGGCGAGAGAGAGAGGGCGCGGCGAGAGAGAGAGTGCACGGCGAGAGAGAGAGAGAGAGGGCGCGGCGAGAGAGAGAGAGAGAGAGAGCGAGAGAGAGGGCGCGAGAGAGAGAGGGCGCGGCGCGAGAGAGAGGGCGCGGCGCGAGAGAGAGAGAGGGCGCGGCGCGAGAGAGAGAGAGAGGGCGCGGCGCGAGAGAGAGAGAGGGCGCGGGCGCGAGAGAGAGAGGGCGCGGCGCGAGAGAGAGAGGGCGCGGCGCGAGAGAGAGAGGGCGCGGCGCGAGAGAGAGAGGGCGCGGCGCGAGAGAGAGAGGGTGCGGCGCGAGAGAGAGAGAGGGCGCGGCGCGAGAGAGAGAGAGGGCGCGGCGCGAGAGAGAGAGAGGGCGCGGCGCGAGAGAGAGGGCGCGGCGCGAGAGAGAGAGAGGGCGCGGCGCGAGAGAGAGGGCACGGCGCGAGAGAGAGGGCACGGCGCGAGAGAGAGGGCGCGGCGCGAGAGAGAGGGCGCGGCGCGAGAGAGAGAGGGCGCGGCGCGAGAGAGAGAGAGAGGGCGCGGCGAGAGAGAGAGGGCGCGGCGAGAGAGAGAGGGCGCGGCGAGAGAGAGAGAGAGGCGAGAGAGAGAGAGAGAGGGCGCGGCGCGCGAGAGAGAGAGGGCGCGGCGCGAGAGAGAGAGGGCGCGGCGCGAGAGAGAGAGAGGGCGCGGCGCGAGAGAGAGAGAGGGCGCGGCGCGAGAGAGAGAGAGGGCGCGGCGCGAGAGAGAGAGAGGGCGCGGCGCGAGAGAGAGAGAGGGCGCGGCGCGAGAGAGAGAGAGGGCGCGGCGCGAGAGAGAGAGGGCGCGGCGCGAGAGAGAGCGAGAGAGGGCGCGGCGAGAGAGAGAGAGGGCGCGGCGAGAGAGAGAGAGAGAGAGGGCGCGGCGTGAGAGAGAGAGAGGGCGCGCGAGAGAGAGAGGGCGCGGCGAGAGAGAGAGAGAGAGAGAGGGCGCAGCGAGAGAGAGAGAGAGGGCGCGGCGAGAGAGAGAGAGGGCGCGGCGAGAGAGAGAGAGGGCGCGGCGAGAGAGAGAGAGGGAGAGGCGAGAGAGAGGGCGCGGCGCGCGAGAGAGGAGGGCGCGGCGAGAGAGAGAGAGGGCGCGGCGAGAGAGAGAGGGCGCGGCGAGAGAGAGAGAGGGCGCGGCGAGAGAGAGAGAGGGCGCGGCGAGAGAGAGGGCGCGGCGAGAGAGAGAGGGCGCGGCGAGAGAGAGAGAGGGCGCGGCGAGAGAGAGAGAGGGCGCGGCGAGAGAGAGAGAGGGCGCGGCGAGAGAGAGAGAGAGGGCGCGGCGAGAGAGAGAGAGGGCGCGGCGAGAGAGAGAGAGAGGGCGCGGCGAGAGAGAGAGAGAGAGGGCGCGGCGAGAGAGAGGGAGAGGCAAGAGCGAGGGCGCGGCGAGAGAGAGGGCGCAGAGAGAGAGAGGGGGCGCGGCGAGAGAGAAAGAGGGGGCGAGAGAGACAGGGCGAGGCGGCGAGAGAGGGCGAGGCGAGAGGGCGAGGAGAGAGAGGGCGAGGCGAGAGAGAGACAGAGACAGAGACAGAGAGAAAAAGAGAAAAAGAGAAAAAGAGCCACGAGAAAGACACCAGAGTGTGTGGGTCTACTCAGGTCCACCGATGCATAGAGAAACAGAAAGACAAGGGGGCGAACATTTGGAGCTGAGGACAGGCTTTTTTCTTCTAATTAAAAATGGAAACCTGTCATTTCTAAATGTACTCCCTAACACACACAGACACGGCTGACAGTGAGGGTCAGACACCAAGGCCCAGACCACCCACTGCCCACCTGCCTCTCCACAAAGAAAGACTAAACTACTTTAGGAGCAATATACAGTCATGGAAGAATGTGAACACCTATAGCTGCAATCGCCACCAACACATCAGCTTCAAAAACATACTTCAGCAGAGCCAATTAAGATCAACCCCTCTCTTAAGTTGTCATGCTGGTGTGCTGAGACACTGCAATCAAGGGCAAACGCCTGCCATAGGGAGATAACGGAGTACAACCCTCGCCCTCACCCCACCTCTGAAGATTCTCCCTCATTTCTAACAGAGAGAACACAGCCTCCCTTCCTGCCCCTTCCAGGAGAACCTGTGGGCCCTCCCACAATGAGACTAAGCAGGACCATTCAACAGCACAAACCCCTTGTGGAATAGGCATGTCAGCCCACTGTGGTACACCATCGCCAGAGCTGTGTCTAGTAATGGAGATAGAAGGGCGAGTCAGATGATGGAGGGTCCGAGTGAATGGTAATGCATGGACAAAGACAATACAACAAGTAACATGGACAACAGCCTTTTTTGGACGAACACTCAACACAGTAGACAAGCAGAAAGGAAGGAGTGAGAGAAAAGAGAGGGAGGGGTTGGAGATGGAGGTAAAGAAGGAAAAGCTGTGCTCTGCCTCTTTCTGTCTTCTCGTGTTGCTCTTTTCAGCTTGGGGAAAGGAGGGGAAGGCAGCAGCACTAATAAGTTCAGCTCTATCCGTCTGCTGCTCGCCATGCGACAGGGGCTACTCTTCTGGTGCCCCGACGTCACTCTGCTTCCCAATTACCACATTTACACACTGCACCTCATACCGCACGCACGCACACACTGCTTCCCTCATTTACATTTCTGCAGCGCTATTTTAAATGCTTTACGTACTTCCATCTCACCTTTCTACATGTATATTATCCATACATGAATTAAACAGTGAGTTAGTTATACAGTGGATGCTGAGAATGAGCATCTCTTCTCTGTGGAAGGTGTAGAAGCAGTGCATGAAGACTAACAGATGCCACCACCTGTAGCTGTGGCCAAACTGTTTATTTTATTTATTTTTTAGTCTGTTTATTAAGTTTTACACACACACACACACACACACACACACACACACAGACAAGACAACACAAAGCAATATAAATAATATACTCAACTAGAAGAAAAAAAAATACAAATTTAAATTTAAAAAATAGCTTTAAAGACACCATACTTTAGACAAGTTAAACACACCAGGCAGAAGGCTACAGAGGTTAAGGGGCAAAACTGTCTATTTTTAAAGCCCTACGGTTGTGATGAAATGTTGAGATTACGCTGAGTATTGAGTACATCTCGACTCTAGACACCTTGGTGTGCGTGTGTGGTGGCTGGCCTCTAAATGCCAATGCGTCTAGTCAGTACTCAGACCCAACACTGTCTTGACTCAGGACTGGGACTGAGAGAAATATACAAAATTGTAAATCTTTGCAACCTGATTCCAGACCATTTGGCCATCTCAGTGAGGAATGTTGTCGACTTAACATCCAGTCTGATCTGATCCAGGATCAGTGTATTACCTGGCCACCGAGCGCTGTGCAAAGCTGCCTGGCAGGCAACAGGCATCACATCCACCCAGCCAGAGTCTATTAAGATAAGATCCAAACAATAACAGTGCTGTAAGTGGCTGTCCCCACCTCGTACCTCACCCTCCCCGTCTGACCTTTCCTAATTCAAGTTCAGGTTAAGTGTACCTGTGCTCGCTGCCTCTCAATATGTTCTCTCAGGGAGGCCTTTTGGTGAGTCATCAGATAGCGCCGGCTGCAGCAGTATTCTCTGAGGTTGGAAATGCCAGGCAGATAAGGCTGCTCTGGTGTTAGGCGTGAACAGATGCGCACGCACGCACAGTGCCGGGTGACATTTTAAAAGTCCTCACTGCTTCTCAGAGCACACCAGTTTAGTTTAACATTACCCATTCTCCTCACTGCTTCTCAGAGCACACCAGTTTAGTTTAACATTACCCATTCTCCTCACTGCCTCTCAGAGCACACCAGTTTAGTTTAACATTACCCATTCTCCTCACTGTAGCTTATCCTCAACATAATCCTCCAGCCATCACTCTCAGCAGCCAGACCCTTTAATCTTCCAGTCCATCCTGTCAGTCTGTGCCGGAGTTAACTTTCCCCAAGGCACACCTCTCACAGATTAACACACTCTAATGGTCATTAGAGTCTGGCACATTCCAATCTCCAACCGGCCAGTCAAACTCACCACCGAGACTGATTCAGTTCCCGCAGACTCATGGTGACAACACCAGACAATGACGCGGAGAGAGTGATGGAGTGAGAAAGTTCCCACACAAAGGAAACAATTCACAAACCGGTAAACGTAAACAGCACATCACAGAGCAAGTACCTGTAGATGCTTAAGGGAAGGTGTGGCTGGGAAAATAGGCAGAAGTGAGGAAAGGAAAGAAGGAAAGAGGGATAGACAGGGTGGTAGAGGAGCTGATCACAGTTGGATTGTGGCCCTTCAGGAGGAGAAATAGAAATAAAACCTAATCATTAAGCAACTCCACACAAGCAGCCCGCTTGAGACTGGGGGAGCCACCGGCAGAACAGCTGCAGGGTTGCCGCAGCAACAGGAATTAGAACCAGGAGGCCGAATGTGAGACAGAAACCAGGTGAAAGAGAAGAGTGAAAGAAAAGGAGAGGAATCAAACACCTTTCCAGGTTGCCAAGCGACAGGCGATGCCAGTCAGTGAATGTAGAGCACAGTTGATCAAAGTTGGCCGCTGGGCGGTAATACGTCCAAAAATAATTACTATAAAAAGACCTTTAAGATGTAAACCTGCACTGTCACATATGGCCGTTGAGCTGCCACATACGTCTGTTAGCATATGTGTTAGTGAGTAATTGCAATATGGTTGGAGTAATGACTGGGTTAGATATGTATATCAGACAAGTCCTAAGGATTCCTTTCCCAGCACTGATAGGTTGTTGCGTGGTCTCAAAGGATCAAATCATGTAAGGGATAATTAATGAGGGACTACGCGTTCTATCGATAATCATAAAAAAGGCCTCCCGAGTGGCGCATTGGTCTAAGGCACTGCATCGCAGCGCTAACTGTGCCACTAGAGATTCTGGGATCGAGTCCAGGCTCTGTCGCAGCCGAGCGGGAAACCCATGGGGAGGCGCACAATTGGCCCAGCGTCGTCCGGGTTAGGGGAGGGTTTGGCCGGCAGGGATGTCCTTGTCCCATCGCTCATTAGCGACTCCTGTGGCGGGCCGGGTGTTTCCTCTGACACATTGGTGCGGCCGACTTCAGGATTAAGTGGGCATTGTGTCAAGAAGCAGTACGGCTTGGTTGGGTCGTGTTTCAGAGGACTCACGGCTCTCGACCTTCATCTCTCCCGAGTCCGTACGGGAGTTACAGCGATGAGACAAGACTTTAACTACCAATTGAATACCAAGAAATTGGGGAGAAATAGGGCTAAACATTTTTAATAAATACAGACATGGAAATTGTGTTCCACGACACACTAGTGTGGAACTGACCTTCCACAGAGTTGCATTATTTTCCAGAGAACGCATAGAGTCCCTAGTTGATTATCCCTTTAATACCATGGCTATAATTTAACCTGACGCTAGAAATGCATTCAACATCCACTGAAGTAGCTAGAAAGTTTACTAGATAGCTACAGTAGTTGCCTTGGTAACCAAAACAAACATACTTGCTTGTTTAGCGAACCAAACCATCAGTCCTAGCATGCTATTATGAAAAATCCAATAGAACAATGCTAATAATGTTTTCAATTTGACCTTTGCTTTCAAAAGCAGCTCAAACATAGAACATGTAAAAATTACCTATATTGAATTCTACCGTGCAAACATACCATGCGTTTTAGAGAAATAATGAACTCTAGAAAGCCCTTCAAGCCAATCAGAAACAAGTATTTAACAATGCCATGGTATAATTAAGCAATAAGGCCCGTATATGGCCAATATAGCACGGCTAAGGGCTGTGATTAAAAACGACGCAACTTGGAGTGCCTGGACACAGCCCTTAGCCGTGGTATATTGGCCATATACCAAACCCCAGAGAAGCCTTTTTGCTATTATAAACACTTCACCAACATTATTAGAGCAGTAAAACTAAATGTTTTGTCATACCCGTCATACCCGTGGTATACAGTCTGGCATAACATGGCTTTCAACCAATCAAACCACCCAGTTCATAAAAACATTTGTTTTTACTGCTCTAATTACGTTGGTAACCAGTTTATAATATCAATAAGACACCTCTGGGGTTTGTGGTATATGGCCAATATACCACGGCTAAGGGCAGTGTCCAGGCACTCCGCTTTGCGTCGTGGTTAAGCATATTGGTCATATACCACACCCCCTCTGGCCTTATTGCTTAAATAAAGTATACCAATCAATAACAGCTTGGATAAAGTCTATATGAAGCGATTTGAGGTTTCATCCACCATAGATTTTTAGTCTTACATGAGTTGTTTCTCTCACGTACAGTGCCTTGCGAAAGTATTCGGCCCCCTTGAACTTTGCGACCTTTTGCCACATTTCAGGCTTCAAACATAAAGATATACAACTGTATTTTTTTGTGAAGAATCAACAACAAGTGGGACACAATCATGAAGTGGAACGACATTTATTGGATATTTCAAACTTTTTTAACAAATCAAAAACTGAAAAATTGGGCGTGCAAAATTATTCAGCCCCCTTAAGTGAATACTTTGTAGCGCCACCTTTTGCTGTGATTACAGCTGTAAGTCGCTTGGGGTGTCTCTATCAGTTTTGCACATCGAGAGACTGACATTTTTTCCCATTCCTCCTTGCAAAACAGCTCGAGCTCAGTGAGGTTGGATGGAGAGCATTTGTGAACAGCAGTTTTCAGTTCTTTCACACAGATTCTCGATTGGATTCAGGTCTGGACTTTGACTTGGCCATTCTAACACCTGGATATGTTTATTTTTGAACCATTCCATTGTAGATTTTGCTTTATGTTTTGGATCATTGTCTTGTTGGAAGACAAATCTCCGTCCCAGTCTCAGGTCTTTTGCAGACTCCATCAGGTTTTCTTCCAGAATGGTCCTGTATTTGGCTCCATCCATCTTCCCATCAATTTTAACCATCTTCCCTGTCCCTGCTGAAGAAAAGCAGGCCCAAACCATGATGCTGCCACCACCATGTTTGACAGTGGGGATGGTGTGTTCAGCTGTGTTGCTTTTACGAAACATAACGTTTTGCATTGTTGCCAAAAAGTTCAATTTTGGTTTCATCTGACCAGAGCACCTTCTTCCACATGTTTGGTGTGTCTCCCAGGTGGCTTGTGGCAAACTTTAAACAACACTTTTTATGGATATCTTTAAGAAATGGCTTTCTTCTTGCCACTCTTCCATAAAGGCCAGATTTGTGCAATATACGACTGATTGTTGTCCTATGGACAGAGTCTCCCACCTCAGCTGTAGATCTCTGCAGTTCATCCAGAGTGATCATGGGCCTCTTGGCTGCATCTCTGATCAGTCTTCTCCTTGTATGAGCTGAAAGTTTAGAGGGACGGCCAGATCTTGGTAGATTTGCAGTGGTCTGATACTCCTTCCATTTCAATATTATCGCTTGCACAGTGCTCCTTGGGATGTTTAAAGCTTGGGAAATCTTTTTGTATCCAAATCCGGCTTTAAACTTCTTCACAACAGTATCTCGGACCTGCCTGGTGTGTTCCTTGTTCTTCATGATGCTCTCTGCGCTTTTAACGGACCTCTGAGACTATCACAGTGCAGGTGCATTTATACGGAGACTTGATTACACACAGGTGGATTGTATTTATCATCATTAGTCATTTAGGTCAACATTGGATCATTCAGAGATCCTCACTGAACTTCTGGAGAGAGTTTGCTGCACTGAAAGTAAAGGGGCTGAATAATTTTGCACGCCCAATTTTTCAGTTTTTGATTTGTTAAAAAAGTTTGAAATATCCAATAAATGTCGTTCCACTTCATGATTGTGTCCCACTTGTTGTTGATTCTTCACAAAAAAATACAGTTTTATATCTTTATGTTTGAAGCCTGAAATGTGGCAAAAGGTCGCAAAGTTCAAGGGGGCCGAATACTTTCGCAAGGCACTGTAGATCACAATAGTTGTTCTCATTAAAGTGTCTGTAATGCAGTGTCTTAACTAATTGTGAGTGGACCGATCCACTGCCAGGCCAGGTCCTCCAGGTCCACTCCTGCTGTGCTGAACGGGAGAGACAGAGCGTTAAGAGCTCGTTGAGCCTGGCAGCCGGCTGGCAGGCCAGCCAAGGGTGAGTGACAGGTCAGGTGAGCGACGCTGGGCCAGTCAGGCGTGGTGAAACCAGCAAGCATAGAGCAGAGCATAGCAAATCCACTGAATATAAAAAATACAAAAGAAAATACAAAAATGTAAAAACACACTCAATGATCTTAAGTGGCGTCAATTACCTGGAGCAGCCGTGAGGAGGGGGACAGGGGATGGAGCCACTGACCGAGGAGTGGATGAGGTGAGGTGGAAGGGGGCTGGGGTATGAGAGAAACCCAGTGACAGGTCCTCTAAAGCCCTGAAATAATTACTCTGTCTCCATAAAGAGACACTGGTCTCTGATCACTGCTAAGGGCTCTCACTGCAGGGTCAGCCTCGCACATCACTCATACACACAACAGCATGCACGAGGGCCTTCACACACAAAAAGTATTTTAACTATTTTAACATACATATTTGTAATTTCATCTGAGAAATACCGTGTGGGCGATGGTCAATTTCTACATAACGGATTCTGTTCACCTTTTGTTCCATCTAGACGGTTGTTTCAGATCATATTTAACGATTTGTTAGGTTTACTAGAACGTCTACAAACACTTTATTTCATAAAAATCCTCCGTTCTCTCCAGTTTACAGTTCTGTCACCGGTCATGTACAGTTACAATATCCTCCCCTCCCTCATCTCTCACACCAACACTGATAATTATTCCCCTTTTCACACCTGTAAGTCCTTTATTAGAAATGAAGTGTTACTTTAGCTTTTTGAAGACAGACACATCTGAATCATATATTGAATGATTCAATGCTGCCACCTACATCGAATCCTGCTGTCTTTGCATCCACCCTCTTTCCTCTCGTTTGTCTCTTTGTCCTCTTTCCTCTCATTTGTCTACCTTTGTCCTCTTTCCTCTCATTTGTCTACCTTTGTCCTCTTTCCTCTCATTTGTCTACCTTTGTTCTCTTTCCTCTCATTTGTCTACCTTTGTTCTCTTTCCTCTCATTTGTCTACCTTTGTCCTCTTTCCTCTCATTTGTCTACCTTTGTCCTCTTTCCTCTCATTTGTCTACCTTTGTCCTCTTTCCTCTCATTTGTCTACCTTTGTCCTCTTTCCTCTCATTTGTCTACCTTTGTCCTCTTTCCTCTCATTTGTCTATCTTTGTCCTCTTTCCTCTCGTTTGTCTCTTTGTCCTCTTTCCTCTCATTTGTCTATCTTTGTCCTCTTTCCTCTCGTTTGTCTATCTTTGTCCTCTTTCATTTCTTTGCGTCATTCATTTATTCAAACCCTAAATCTCACACCTTCCCCCATCTAAAAGTAACCTTCTTCCTCTCTGTCAACAAAATTCTCCCACAACTAGTTATTTTTTTCTCTCTCAACATTGCCCTCAGTCTCTTCAAACCAGCCATCAGTCACTGCCCCACCCAAAATCACCCATCTTCCCTGTGTTGGTACACCCTCCCCCCCTTTATCTCCAACCCAGTTGGTACTCACCCAGATCAAAGTCCCTCAAACATCTGTGCTGCTGGCTGATGCCATGGCTGGGCCAGCTGGGCCCTCTGTCTGTCAGTCTGGGAGCAGTCCTCTATCTGTACGTCTGTCTGTCTGCGTCTCTGGCTGTGTTCCTCTGTTTGCCTGGGCCTCCTGTCCGGCTGCAGAGAAGGAGAACACAAACAAGAGATTGAGAGGAGTGTGAGTGTGTGAGTTCATTGTGAAAAACAACCATTACAAAAAACCTTGACGCAAGACACATAGTCAGCGGTTTGTTTGTATCTGAACGGACTCAGGTACCTCAGTGTACGCACACAATAATACTTTGGGAATGTGTAGGTTTAGTAAGGAAAGTCCAGCCAGAGAGTACAAGGTAGGGCCCCAGTAGTTCAATCAGAAGGCCACCTCAGTGAGACTCCAATAACATGTGGGAGTCTCCAATAACAGTTCCAGTCTATGGTGGAGGAGAAGCCTGTCCGTCTCCTTCCCTCTCCCTGTCGACATGGCTGAGGTGGCTCTGTCTCCCCCATGGACCGATGCCAAACAGAATTATTAAAACACTTCATTATGTCTAGTAGGGATGCACAATAAATCGGTGAGCATTTCGGAAAAGGCCTATATTAGTAAAAAAATGCCAACATCGGCACGATGTCTTGCGCCAATATGCAAAACCGATGTTAAAGCTTACGTGCATACCTATATAACGTAGGTAGATGACGTAATGACGCCATGAAAAATACAGCGCTACACAGAACAAAAGCATTAAAATACTAAGTGCACACTTCCAACAACCAAACAAGTTCAAGTCCAGCAGTCATTTGAAAAAGTAAGAACATTTCAGCGAGACAATTCAAAGGCAAAATCCAATAACGCCAAGATAAAGGAATTAATTGCCCTTGACAATCAACCCTTCTCTGTTGTGGATGATGTTGGCTTTCACCGACTGGTTGAGCCCCGGTACACACTACCAAGTAGGCACTATTTTTCAGAAGTTGCCCTACCGGAGTTACACAGTATTGTTGAAACGTACATCTGCTATTAGCTTCCCGACTGACATTTGGACCAGCGATGTCAGCCCCATTAGCATGCGGAGTCTGACAGCATAGTGGGTCGACAAGGATTCCGTACTGAGGAAAGTCGTATTGCATGCTGAATGTGCTGGTTCTCATACCGCTGCAGCCATTTCAATAGCATTAGAGGACATGTTTGAAACATGAACACACTCCTAGCACCATTCGAACAACTGACTGGAGAAATAAGCTAATCAACAGTGTCTGCAGCAGACGTGATACCCTCTGTCATGGCATTGAAACGCCTGCTCAACAAAACTGCCGACAGACCGGGGGGTTAAAACTTACAAAAGTACTCGAGGCTGTGAACAAGCAATTCGGTGGCATTCTCTGAGCCTCTACTGTGTTGCCATCAAACTCGATGATAGGTACAAGGACCGCTACTTCGATGCAGACAAGGAACAGGGTTTACGTGAAATGTTACATACACAGATGGACAAGATGGAAACAGACACAGTGACTGTGTGCACCGAGGAGGCGAGGCATCGGACAGACAGATCAGAAACTTAACTGCTTGACATGTATGATGAAATCCTGGTTGATCCCCAATGAGAAATCACATCTTCCAAAAACCTTTTCAACATGACTCACCGGTCTCTACATTGCAGATGAGCTGAAGGCAGTCATCAATGACCTTGGACCACAGAAGGTATTTGCGCTGGTGACAGACAATGCTGCAAACATGAAGGCAGCTTGGTTTAAATTGGAAGAGTCCTAGCCTCACATCACACCCATTGGCTCTGCTGCTCATGCATTGAATCTGCTCCTCGAGGACATCATGGCACTGAAAACAATGGATACACTCTACAAGAGAGCCAAGGAAATGGTTAGGTATGTGAAGGGTCATCAAGTTATAGCAGCAATCTACCTCACCAAGCAAAGTGAGAAGAATAAGAGCACCACATTGAAGCCGCCCAGCAACACCCATTGGGGTGGTGTTGTCATCATGTTTGACAGTCTCCTGGAGGGGAAGGAGTCTCTCCAAGAAATGGCCATATCACAGCCTTCTGATATGGACAGCCCCATCAAGAGGATCCTCCTGGATGATGTATTTTGGGAGAGAGTGGTAAGCAGCCTGAAACTCCTGAAATCTATAGCAGTAGCCATTGCACGGATTGAGGGAGACAGTACCATTCCGTTTTATGTTCAGACTCTGCTTGCAGATGTAAGAGAAGATATCCATACTGCCCTGCCCACTTCACTGTTGCTCCAAGCAGAGGAAACTGTAGTTCTGAAATACATCAAAAAGCGTGAAGACTGCCTGAAGCCCATACACGCCGCAGCGTACATGTTGGACCCCAAGTATGCTGGCAAGAGCATCCTGTCTGGTGCAGAGATCAACAAGGCCATGGTGTCATCACTATTGTGTCTCGCCACCTTGGCCTGGGTGGGGGCAAGGTTCTAGACAGTCTGGCGAAGTACACTTCCAAGCAAGGGCTTTGAGATGGAGACGCAATATGGCAGTCGTGCCAACATATCTCATCAGCCACCTTGTGGAAGGGACTTAGTGGATCTGAGGCTCTTACCCCTGTTGCCTCCATCGTCCTCCAAATCCCACCAACATCAACTGCCTCAGAGGGCAACTGGTCCTTGTTTGGGAGCACACACACCACAGGCTGACCAATACAAGGGGTGAAAAATTGGTGGCCATCTGGGCAAATTTGAGGCTTTTTGAGCCTGACAATAAGCCATCCTCAACGAGGTTGGAAAGTGACAGTGAAGATGAGGCCTCAGATTCTGATGTTCAAGAGGTGGACATTGAGAAGGTCCAGGGAGAAGACATGGACGCCTAAGAGGAAGACAATCAAAGCTTTAGTTTCTAGACTATCATTTTACAGATGTATGTTGAAAATGTTTTTGGGAGAAGTGATGGATCATTGGGGATCATTCAATATTCACTTTTGTTGTTCAGTGAAATTATCCCATGTGAAGAGTCAACTCATTTAATTAAAGTTCAATTTATAACTAAATTGTTTTTTTTATTTCTATTGGAAGGATTTATTCATTTGCAATTATGTCTACTTATGATAAGATAAAAGGTTTATGTTTATGGTAAACATATCCAATGCAAAAAAACATCTACATTTAAATGGCATTAATATCAACTCCCATGGAAAGTTGCCACCTCTGAATATTCCCCAAAATGTGTTATCAGTATAGATTTTTTTTTGACAATGAAAATATTGGATATCAGTATCGGCCAACAATGTCATATCGGTGCATCCCTAATGTTTAGTAATAAACACTAGCACTTCAGGGGGACAGAGACTCCCACATAACTGAACAAGAGATAAACTTCATCAGGTTGTATGGTCCCTTTAAAATACATAGTCATATTAGGCTTCATTTTATAATTTACAGACATGTACAAAGACAATAGCTGAGATGTGAGACACTTCAAGCTCTTCTGGTTTGTAAGACAAAGTACTGTTTCAGAGCAGTAATCTAAAACAAATAGACCCAACTTGAGACCATGAAGAAAGCCAATCCAACCTGAATCACAACGCGAAGCCAAGTGCAATACCATTCTGACTAACAATGTCTCTCTGTGACATGTTTTGAATAAAGAACACTCTTCCCCCTCTCTTTAATACAGACCCTGCCATAGCCCCTGGGTCAGAAAGTCAGAGAGAAGAGAGGTGGACTGAAGGAATGAATGGAATCATCTTAACACCCTCAGGTTTACACAAGCCAGTCAAAAATGTCAATCAGATGCAAAATATAGAGGCAAAATGCAAGCACGGAATGTGAGAGGCAGTGCTACTCTCAGAGGTGTGCGTCTCAGGGGGACAGAGGCTTGATCAATAGCTCACCTGCAATGAATATGTGAGTGTTCTTATTGACTGGACAAGCAGATGTGTATTCAAAACCTGACAACAGAAGCATGAGTCCAGTCGATATTTTTGGGCTCCAAAATCACTAATGCCTCCTGGTTCAAACACCGTTTTAACAGGCAAAATGGGGATTAAGAGAAATTTAGGTCTGACAATATGCTGTGATTGTGTCAGACTAAGTACAAAATAATGAGTCAACTGTGTGAGGTGAAGAGGTTGTGTCTCCGTGGTCCTGTGGTGGGCAGAGCCTTCCTGGTTGGTCTGTATAGTGTAAGTCATCTGGCTAAACCAGCCTTCAGACCTACATAACAGCGGAACAGCTACTTAGATCTACTACCTCTACTGTCTGAATCGGAGACTAAAATCCCCTTGACTCACTGCAACAGTCTGTCCTGTCTATGACCTATGATCATTTACTCTGCTTTCTCTCATCTCAATCGCTTCTGGCCATCCCTCCTTCACCCCCTCTTCTCCTTTCTCTGACCTGTACTCATTCTCTATGCATCAGTCTCCACCTTCCTCCTTCTCTTCCCTTCCCTCCCTCCCTGACTGATAGGCGTTGGTCAGCGGTGTGGTAATGAGTTGGAACTCCAGGAAATGAGGGTTGACCTGCAGTGTGTGATCCTGTAATCAGGTTGGGTAAACGCTGGGGCCTCGCCCTGCCACCCTCCTTGCCTCTGCACTCCCTGCCCCGGCCTGTCTGTCTGTCCACCAGTGAGCCTGATCGTTTAGTCAGGTTGGAGAGGGGAGGGGAGATGAGATGACAACACAGACACCCGCTGCCATCCATCCTGTCAAGACTCCATGGCAGAGCAAACATACATCACCGCAGCTTGAGAGAGCAGGGATTGGATGGTGAGGAGGGGAATGAGGGAGAGGGAGGGAGGGGAAGAGGACAGGAGAGTAGCGGGGGGAAACAAAAGTGTAAGAAGAAAACAAATGGAAATCAGAAAAAGCAAAGTGAGGAAGAATGGGAGATGAGACAGGATGAAAGATGGGTTAATGTACTACAGGCTGATGAAAAAGAGAGAAGGGGGGCAGCAGACTAGACAATGAGAGGATAAAAACAAAACTAGAAAGGATTGAAGACAAATTAAGCAGAGGGCGGAAAGGGACGGGGAGAGATGGGGATAGACATTAAAAGACGTCAGCCATGATACGGGGAAAAAGAGAGAAAAAAGGACTGTTCCTCATAGGTTCACCGCTGCTGAAACCCCCTAAGACTTGAAAAAAAAGGAACATTTTGAGAGCAGCAGCTGGCCAGGGGGGTCACATCAAGCGCTTGACTATGTTTAAAAAGAGCCACTAAGAGTGAATAACTGTCATAATTATGAGCACAACTGGGCCATTCAACCCTGTGCTGCTGCTGCGCACACACAGTGGAGGATCTGGGTTATTCACACACACACAGGGCCATAAAGGAGTAACATGCCTAGGGTAATTCAAAGGTCGCCTACGATAGACTATCATCCTGTCCTGGGGGTGTACACCATCAGCCAATCAGGTGGCTACTTAATACTAGGGCTGGGAATTGCCAGGAATCTCACAATACGATATTATCACAATACTTAGGTGCCAATACAATACGTGTTACGATTCTGTATGTATTACAACTCGATGTTCCAAGCATATTGCTCACCATATGGTCTGCTGCAGAGGCACAACAGAGAGCCATGAGAAAATGCATTTTAATCAAGCTATTTAAAAAGAAGTTGGAGAACAATAATATATGAAGGAAAAATACTCGAGTTTTGGTGCAGGTACAGCCAATTAGCGCAAAATTAACACTGCGATATTGTCAAAACAATACAATATGGCCTCCTGAGTGACGCATTGGTCTAAGATGCCACTACAGCCTCCAGTTCTATCCCAGGTTGTGTCACAGCCGGCCGTGACCGGGAGTCCCATGCGGTGGGCGCATAATTGGCCCAGCGTCGTCCGGGTTAGGGGGGGGGGTTTGGCCGGGGGATTTCCTTGGTTCGTCATGCTCTAGCGACTCCTTGTGGCCGACCGGGCACCTGCAAGCTGACCTCAGTTGTCAGTTGGACGGTCTTTCCTCCAACACATAAGCACACATTGGTGCAGCTAGCTTCTGGGTTAAGTGAGCAGTGTGTTAAGAAGCAGCGAAGCAGAGCAGTGTGGCAGGTCATGTTTCGGGGGACACAACTCCCACAGAACTACTTGACCTCTTACTCCCCTCTCTCTCTAGATGAAAGCCTGCGACTAATGAAGGCTGGCTACCCAACAACCTGTCCACTTGACCCCATCACCTCCTCCAGACCATCTCTACAGACCTTCTCCCATTCCTAACTTGCCTCAAATTCATCCCTGACCACTGGCTGCGTCCCCTCTGACTTCAAGTTTGCCTCTCCTTAAGAAACCAACACTTCCTTCCTCTGACGTCAACAACTACAGACCAGTATCCCTTCTTTTCTATCCAAAACACTTGAGCGTGCTGTAACTCTCTCGTTATCACTCTCAGAACAATCTTGTTGATCCTAACCAGTTAGGCTTCGAGTCGTGTCACTCATCCGAGACTGCTCTCCACTCTGCCAAAGCTGACTCTGTGTCTGCACCACGTACTCTCACTACTGGTGTCCCCCAGAGCTCAGTTCTAGGCCTGCTCCTCTTTACACTAAGTTATTCTGCTCCGTCACATCTTTTCATGGTCTTCCTATCATTGCTATGCAAATGACACTCCACTTTTTCTCCTCCCCCCCTTCTGACAGTCAGGTGGAGACACGCATCTCTGCGTGCCTGGCATATCTCAGCTTGGATGTCGGCCCACCACCTCAAGCTCAACAAAAACACAGCTGCTCTTCCTCCCAGGGAAGGCCTGCCCGCTCCAAGACTGCTCCATCACAGTTGACAACTAAAAGGTGCCCCCCTCCCAGAGTGCAAAGAACCTTGACGTGACCCTGGACAACACTGTCATTCTCTGCAAACATCAAAGCAGTGACTCGCTCCTGCAGGTTCACTCTCTTCAGAGTACAACCTTTCTGCACACAGGAAGCGGCGCAGGTCCTAATCCAGGCACGTCTAGACTACTGCAACTCTTTTGGGTTGGCTACCAGCTTCTGCCATCAAACTCCTGCAACTTGGTGGAACAAGCTTCCCCCTAAAGTCAGGGCAGCGGAGTCCCTGCCTATCTTTCAAAAACGTCTGGAAGAAATGTGTTGAGGGAAATGTACTCGATACAATTATGATGTATTCTCACACCTAACCATCTTAAGATGAATGCACTAATTGTAAGTCGCTCTGGATAAGAGCTTCTGCTAAATGACTAGAATGGAAAACGTAGAATGAACAGTATGTGCTCACAGACCTAGACACACATTATGGTTACATATGGTTCTTATGCATAGCTCATTTGTGTATGCAAATACGCATCTTGACAGGAACTGTAATACAAATCTGTTTATTCGTGAAAACTTGAACTAAGAGGGTAAATCAATTTTAACCCCTTTTTGAAAGCACCCCTTTTGATTTGAAGCAAACTTTACATACATCTTTGCCCATTGTAGAAGTGCTCAAAAAGTTCATTTTTGGGCCCGAATGCCAAAAGATTCATGAAGTTAAAAAGGTACCAGAAATCCTTGTCTTCATCACTGCAAAAGAGAAACGGTTGAGATTGATATCAAAAGATATCAAAAACTCCTCAATTTGTAATTTTTATTTCATTTTTTACCTTAAACGTTATTTTTCTAAAAACACGTTTAATTAGATTTACATATGTTGTAGCTTAGAGCCTTGTGTTGTGCTCACCATCGGTGTCATGTTTTGGTAACTAAATGTACTGAAATGGGAATAAAATTGACATTTCCACTTTCAAATTGTACCACAAAGATGGTGTGAGGGAGAATGTTGCCTTGAATGGGAACATCTGTTTGTTTTAATTATACTGTTTATACTCCATAGGAAACCTATTGAAATCATAGAAATATAGACAATATAAATATGACCATTTAAGTTGACATCTGATGGTGGGTGGACCGGCAGCCATCTCTGTGGTAGTAATTAGAAGTTACAATTTTAATTGAATTTACATTTCAATGGTGTAGCAGCTAAACTACAGTGGTCTTACAGTGGCCGTCTGAAGGAGGTATAGGTCCATTCTATGAATAATTGTTCTACGCTTGAAATGACATCCACCATTCAAGAGCATGTTGTGTCTCAACAGATAGCAGGCACAACACAAAACACGCAGAAGATGTGAAGTTGGGTCGAAGCTACAATATACACCCATCAACAAAAACAATCTGAGTTTCCTCATTTATGCTAATTAGTAAAAACGTTTTTTTTATTATAACATTTTTTGGGAAGAAATGATCAAATAGTTTGACAACCCTGCTTGTGAGCTTTTGATATCATTTCAACTCAACAGTTTATATTTTCCCAGTGATGAAGACATGGATGTCTCATGGTATGGTATACAGTGGATGAACTTTGAGCACCTTTATCTCCTGAATGTTTTGGCAATTAGGGCCAGAAAGTGACTTTTTGGACCTTTCTTCCATTCTTCCAATGGAAAGTTTTGCTTAAATCAAAAGGGATGCTGTCAAAAATGTATTGAATTCAAATGGATTAAACCAAGAGACAATTGTGTGTGTGCGCGAGTACTGCGTGTGTGGGAGTCAGATAATGGGTGAGGACTGATGAGTCCAAGCCTAATCTCTGGTCATGTTTACACAAAAAACACATTCAGATAAACACAGCCCCCCTGACACCTTCACATAATTTCATCAACTCCAACTCGTCCCCCATTCATCTCCTAACCTCTCAAGCACCATCTCTTTTTATCTACTTTTCCCACTATCACTCTCCTTCAAATTTCCCATTCTTAATCCATTTCCTCCCTCCCCTCTTTTTCTCTGCCCATCCACAATAGCAGCCTTTCCAGGAGGGCCATCAATCTTCTTCAAGGAGAGCAGGGCCAGAGAGCGCTAAGGCTACGGCAGATTACCAGCTCTCCTTACTGATCACTGCTGCTGCTCACTGGACAACACAGGGAGGGAGGCACAGGGAGGGAGATCGTGGTTGGAGCCCCAAACCAGGAGAGAGCTACGCCCACCAAATCTGCAAAAGGTATTTGCATCCTAATTCAGAGGTGTATACATTTAAATCCAAACTGAGAACTTTCTACCTGTCCAACCCACACCAGTCTGTCTGTCCCCTGAGAGGACTCAGAGCCTAAGGAGAGAGCATTTAGCTAGGTTTTCTATAGATAGATAAGACCCACTTCTAGTCTTTAGTCTATATGTAATGACAGGGTAGAGGTAATAGCCCAGTGATTGTGGGGATCCATAACCAGCCTACAAGGGTCGGCTTCCACTTACAGCCTGTGAGATACGGTAGAGTTAGAGGGAGAGTGTAGGACAAGTCAGGGGCAGATAAGATAGAGGTGGAAGAGAGGGGGGGAGCATTATGCGTTAGGTAGAGGCTGGGAGGCAGGTGGGCAATGAAGCAGTTGATGTTTATTCACTTGTCAAAACGCTACAGGCAAAGACATGCGAGGTGTGCCTTCCGGAGACTTCTGGGCAGAACAGAGAGGGGTGTGTGTAGCTAAGGGGAGGTATTATGGTGTTAGTGTGGGGGGTGTTAGATATTTATTTACAGGCCAGGATTAGGGGGATGAGGCAGAGAAGAGACGTGACCTTGCAGCCATGAGTTGTTGTTTTTTTACGAGACACCTCACAATAATCCACACACCCACGCCTGTGCCACCACCAAAGCCAGTCCTCTACTCTAGAGAGAGGCTGGTGGAGAGGGGGGAGAGGAGGGGGTGAGGACTGAACGACAAGGGCTCAGATCTTATATATCTCCATGCTATCTTCGGTAACCCCCTGCAAGTTCAAAATCTAACTGGAATAATAAGAATCACTAATATCATTCTGCAATGTAAGGCCCTGTCCTTGTTTCTCCTTCTAAAAACAGGCTCATCTCAGCTTGGATAAGAACCTAAGCACCAGGATAGATTTATACATTTATCCTATAATGTAATGCAATGCCTCTTCCTCCTCACTGAGGTTAAGGCTTTATACATTTATCCTATAATGTAATGCAATGCCTCTTCCTCCTCACTGAGGTTAAGGCTGTATACATTTATCCTATAATGTAATGCAACGCCTCTTCCTCCTCACTGAGGTTAAGGCTTTGGGGGTGTTGCCAACTTTCAGTACACTGTCACCTTGTTGTCTGGGGATCAGAGTTGAGGACAAGGGTTATACTTAGAGCTGTCTACATACTGTACGTCCCTCCACAGCACTGACTTGGGATCAGTAGCTCTGTTCGGGGCCTCTGTGCCACATGGCGGGGAGGAGAGGTACGGCTCAGCGCTAAAGACTGACACCAACTTAATCACTGATAATTGAGTCGGCTGCTGGGGAAGGTGCAACATTAAAAGGGGCAATCTGCAGTTAAGGGATGGGGCAGGAGAAATGTAACCACTATGAAATTCATAGGCAGAGCTATGAATGCAAGGACTGACAAAATGTACGTTTGAACTATGTTTTGAGGCTATATAGTATTTGTTTACACTTAGTTTACAAACAGTGGAGTAAAACAAGGTTATATTTTGGGTTTTGATGGGGTATGACAGTAGAACTAAGCTCATGAGGCATTTCTAAGTTATATTCTTCAAGAATCAAATGGGTACTTATCATTCATAGATTTAAAAAATGGATGCCGCAACTGCAGATTGCCCATTTAAAGGATAAAAACAGTAGGCAGGGCTGGCTCAGCCTGTCATTGGGTGTCTAATCACTGAGAAGACGCACACACACATCAGATCACTACCGGCTATTAGCTCAGAACCACTCAGGAACCTCAAAGGGGCTTTGATCAGTCGAGGGGCGAGGAGAGCAAACGGACAAGGGGGGCGAGGACACAGCACACACCGTCAGAGGAGTGAGGGACAGAGAGACAGACAAGATGAGTGTCCTTCCCTGTCATCAGGACCCTGAGGTGTCCAAGGTGGGGCATATTCAAAGGGGTTTCTACCTCCATAGCTGCCCCCAAGAAGCTTGGATCAATTACACTGTAATTACACTGTAACTGCTTAAGTTAGGCTGCTACCCCAAAAGTCAGGGTGCTACCCCCAAAGTTAGGGGGGAATGTAACCCCATTCCATGGCCTTCAATATCATCAACTTGAGCAACAACACATGTTCTTGCTAGTGATCCCAGCAGCAGTTTTAGTGAGTGATGAGACAGGTAAAGTGACAGTGGGTTGTATAAAGCCTATAGCAGTGGGTTGTGCATAGCCTATAGATAGCTGGTGAGTGGATTTATGAAGATGGAGGGGTCCTGTAATAGAGTGTTGATGAATTGACCAGCCTCCACCCTTTCTTGACCATAGGGAGCATGTCTGAGAGAATGAGACTGGAGATCTGTCAAACTGTCTGGAGCTGCAGGGTTAAATATCAACTGATTAAACTACTGCTCTATCGAACGACAGAGAAGAAAGGAAAGGACACACTAGGAAAAAGCCCAACAGGAACAAGCAGAGAGAAGGACAAGCAGAGAGAGGACAAGCTCTTCCCTCTTATTAAGAGTTTCTCCCACAAATGCTGACAACCTCACACTGCCAAATTAAAGGTTTTTGAGTACACACACACACACACACACACACGTTTCATTATTGTGCCGCAACATCCACACACTTTTCTGTCGTGGCTCAGTGCATGGATGCCGTGAGATCAAAGATTTTACAGATCGCATGAGATGCTTTAACGGTGGACTGCAGGGGTCTGACATCCCCTGCCATGGAGACAAAGGTATGGAGCAATGGAGGCGAGGGAGCAATGGAGGAGTGAGAGAAATGAAGAGGGAAAAAGAATGAGAGAGCAGGAATCCAAATGAAAGGCTGCCAAGCAAAAAGAGGTAGAGTATCTGTACACTGAAAAGCAATAGTAAGCAGACATAATGAAAGAAGGTGAGAAATACATTGGCAATGTGTGAGAGAAGTAAGCACAGCATACATCATATACATTGAGCTTTTATTTCTGAAATGGGCAGAAGAATGTAGATTTGAGTTGAAGAAAAAATGACGCACACAAAATGAACAATATCATAACAATTTCTCTGATCAGAATTGGATCAGAGGCCAACAGAGTAATGTTTTATTTAGGGATGTGCCAAATGGACATTTTTTCTTAACGTTTAAACTGTCATGTTTGGGGGGGGGGGGGGGGGGGGGGGGTCCGTTTAAACCGATAAGAAAGAAAAACTATCCACATTTATTCATAATGCAAATTAAAATGGTCCTATTACAGACGTATTACCGTTAGGGCCGGGCAATGAAATTATCTACCGCGACCCTTTACACACACAGAACGCAGTACAGTAACATGTCCATAATTTATCATTTTGACAATTTAAATTCTGCTCCAGCATAGAACTTTCAATTGTTTCCCTGACAACAAACATTGCTGATTGATGTGCTGCTGTGTCATTTATGAAGTTTTTTTATGGTAGGGTAGCTAGAAGTGCTTTCTTTCTACTAAATGTCTTCGTAAGTCGCAATAATTAACATACTTTAAAGTACTGTTTTTTAGTCAGAGCACAAGCAGCAGGCATGCTAGGATTGAAAGTTCTGGTCGCCTAGTGATGGAAGGTAGTCCCTCTTCGGCATTCATTTACAGACAAGTAAAATGGCGTTCATGTCTCCAGAGAAGGTTTCTTGTCGGCATTTAGCCTACCCTAACAGTCAAACAAGCATGTCGTAACCGAGGCGCTTTCAAGGGGACACATCATTATATCACCCCCCTATCCACATCGATGGAACAGTAGTGGAGAGGGTAGCAAGTTTTAAGTTCCTCGGCATACACATCACAGACAAACTGAATTGGTCCACTCACACAGACAGCATTGTGAAGAAGGCGCAGCAGCGCCTCTTCAACCTCAGGAGGCTGAAGAAATTCGGCTTGTCACCAAAAGCACTCACAAACTTCTACAGATGCACAATCGAGAGCATCCTGGCGGGCTGTATCACCGCCTGGTACGGCAACTGCTCCGCCCTCAACCGTAAGGCTCTCCAGAGGGTGGTGAGGTCTGCACAACGCATCACCGGGGGCAAACTACCTGCCCTCCAGGACACCTACACCACCCGATGTCACAGGAAGGCCATAAAGATCATCAAGGACATCAACCACCCGAGCCACTGCCTGTTCACCCCGCTATCATCCAGAAGGCGAGGTCAGTACAGGTGCATCAAAGCTGGGACCGAGAGACTGAAAAACAGCTTCTATCTCAAGGCCATCAGACTGTTAAACAGCCACCACTAACACTGAGTGGCTGCTGCCAACACACTGACACTGACTCAACTCCAGCCACTTTAATAATGGGAATTGATGGGAAATGATGTAAATATATCACTAGCCACTTTAAACAATGCTACCTTATATAATGTTACTTACCCTACATTATTCATCTCATATGCATACGTATATACTGTACTCTATATCATCGACTGTATCCTTATGTAATACATGTATCACTAGCCACTTTAACTATGCCACTTTGTTTACATACTCATCTCATATGTATATACTGTACTCGATACCATCTACTGTATCTTGCCTATGCTGCTCTGTACCATCACTCATTCATATATCCTTATGTACATATTCTTTATCCCCTTACACTGTGTACAAGACAGTAGTTTTGGAATTGTTAGTTAGATTACTTGTTATTACTGCATTGTCGGAACTAGAAGCACAAGCATTTCGCTACACTCGCATTAACATCTGCTAACCATGTATATGTGACAAATAAAATTTGATTTGATTTGATCATTATATCTGAAAATGGTCATCAATACAGGCTACACCAGTAGCCTACTGTAATTTCATATGAAACACCCCTACCCACTAAGCAACTAAGAGAAGCCTACCCAGTGCAAGACTGGCCCGAAGATACTGTATACCGCCAACACCAGTGCCATGAATAGCCTAAGCGAGGATATTCTACATGCAACTGACCAGACTGAACACACACTTGGGTCATTAGCAAAGAGAAAGAGCAGGCAGGCCAGCATGAGGGAGAGAGAGGAGGGGCAGGCAGAACCGTACTCGTCTTGGTAATCTACATCTCGCAATGTCTTAATTGTCTTCCATGCCTCGCAAATTCACCAAAGTAGCCTAAAGTTCACTTCTTCCTCTCTGAGTTGATTTAAAATTACACTACCTTCTGTAGGCCTTTATAGCCATAGTCTAGTTGGGCTATAACAAAGGGATTTAAAAAAGAATGATAACTGCACTGTGACTTTAATATGTGGGGTGGGGGTTCGGTTAGGGATTTTTCTTAACTTTAAGGATCCCAACTTCATTGAAATGTTCACACCCTTAGTTTAATTAATGTACAGACATAAAAAAATCCTACATGTCAAAATGTAGGTGATATGTATATTGGTACATAGTGGGGCGGAAGGTAGCCTAGTGGTTTGAGCGTTGGACTAGTAACCGAGAGGTTGCAAGTTCAAATCCCGAGCTGGTAAAAAAATAAAATCTGTCGTTCTGCCCCTAGACCGTCATTGAAAATAAGAATTTCTTCTTAAATAAATAAAGGTTAAAAAAGTTGGCTACAGCTTCATGTCCAAACCGATGCTGACATATTTAACCATAAACATAATTGTTTAAAACCTGGAAATGTAATGTAATTTTATGAACCTTGTTTCAAAGTAGCCTAGCATAGCCAAAATACAACCATAGAAATGTTGAGGGAATTATTTTAACACTTAATACACCATTGAAAACAGCAATGTTCTACTGGTTTTCAGCATAATCCTAGTCATATTAGTAAACCATGCTAGTTAATGCATCTTTAGATCTCCCCTTAATTTTTACATGAAACCACTGGTGCATGCAGTGCGCTTCTGAGATGTTTTCCTGCTAATTGTATTTTGGAACATTCGCGCATAGCCTACAGCCATGATCGCATTGTTGAGCTGAAAATATAAAGAAATAAAACTATCAACATTTTAAGCTAAAACGGTCTGATCTGTTGCATCATTGGTTTAAAAAAGATCTATACATATGTGCAGTGGTTGGATGAACTTTAAAACAGTCTGTTTATCAGACATTAAAACAGTCCGTTTAACAGACATTTATCATCATCACAGGGACAACGGGACTCCCTTAATATCGAGCCCTGTAGGGAAAAGTATTTTGTTGTAATTGTAACATTGTATTTTGAGATAGGCTTGACTATGCAAAGAGTGTAGCAAACATTGTGGTCTGATTCTCTATGTTAAAAAAAAGATGGTAATGCATGGGTCCTTGATCATACAATGACGTGCAAATGGTGTTCGTGGCATGACAAGCAAAAAGTTTATGTCTAGCCCTGCCACTCCATATTCCCTTGACAAGATCTCCACAGCGATGTCAGCTCTGGCTCATGAATATTCATCCACTTCATTAACACACAAGTGGGGAAACAACATATTGCATGAGCCTGACATTATTTGGAGAGAAGGAATAAAATACAGATGGGACAGACGCTAGAGAAAGAGGAGAGTCCACTAGTAGAGACAGACAACACAATAACTCTACTGAACCTCAAGAGTACCAGAAAGTTGTCCTACATTATTCCACGATCCAGCAGCCCCCTTCCAAACCCAGATAAGGCTCTCTAAAAGCAGAAGCAAAGGCAAGGACATCAGGCTGGGAATTACATGCCATTTTACCTTGGAAATCCTCCAGGAACAAAGGCGACAAACAGCTGCAATTTCTCTGCTCATGTCTGGCTCCACACACAATGAACAGCTAAGTGCAGCGTGGAGGAAGCCACAGAGCAATCTGCTGTCATTCTACTGCCATTCAGCCAGAGAAGAGAGTCTGCTACTTGGTGTTGTTTTTCCAACCTGCCCCCACAAATACACACACTCAATCACACAAGTGTACAAAGAATGTATGTTTCCTGCACATAGGTTATGCAAACCCACTCCCACAACAGAGACATACTCAAATCCACTTAGCCACAGACACACACTGACAAACCTACACACAAACAAGATTATTTTCTCTTTATGCTGTAATGCCAGTGAATCTCTTAAGAGGGACGGCCAGGGGGGAAATCTCCATTCTCTAGTGATGTCCTCAGAGACCCAGTGAGACAGCACACGATATTTCTCAGCTAACCTCTTTGATGACTGAAAAAGTGGGCCGCTTTGGGGAAGCGATAAGACAAAGTCAGTCATCACCCAAAAACTTTGTCCGGCCTTGTCCCCAGCTCTTTAAGGGCTGCGTAGCGAGGGTCTCGGACAAAAACACCCAACTATAATTGGAACACGGCCCAGGAATCGATACTGCTGCTCAAGTAACGGTCCTCAGCCAGAGCCATTTCATATTATACCCTCCATACCTGTTTCTCTGACAACAAAAAAAAAGAAAAGAAAAAAAACTCAATTTCAGAATGGTATGAACTATCGATTTCACTACCGCAATCCTCTTCCACCCCCAACATCACCTCTCTCCCCCCCATCTCATTCGCTCTCTCTATACCTCCACCTCACCTACTATATAACTCCTTTTCTCGTTCCATCTTATCTAGATTTGTTCATCTTTTTAGCTCCATCTTTGCACATAACACTCCTCACTCCACCTGCATTAAACCCGTTGCTCTCACTCCCAATTACCTAGACGATAGTTTAGTATCTCCCTCTGTAAAGTCTCACTTATCTTTCTCCCTCCATCCCTGTCTGGGCATCTCTTTGTATCATTTCACCTTTGACCTTGAATTTGCACAGTGCTTAAACCCTGTCTCACCCAACCCTCAGAGATACTACCCCTAGATGGGTGATTCATTCCCAAAATACCAAACAGCCATAGGGAAATTACCTTTGAATTCAATTGGACTCGCATCACAACAGCAATATGGTCTACTGCTGCTTTCCAAGCTCAAATGGCAGTAAATACCAGCACGATTAGATCTGACTTTGGGGCCATGGCCGCTTCTAAATCACTGCATTGTCATTGATATTCAGATAACTTCTCGGGGTCAGCGGCAAGGCTACTCGGCCAGGGAGAAGTAGGCCTCAAGCCCCCAGACCAGGCAGGCCTCCAGCCCACACTCTCCACACCCAGCCAGCCAGACGCTCACTAAGCTAAACCGCCACCAGCACAGCAAGGCAGCACATTTAAATACATCTAAATGGCAGATGGAATGAGCCGTGTCCGGTTTCCCGATACCGATGGAATTTACACTTACGAGTGTTTCAACAATGCATCTTTCCAATAAAGGCCAAAGATGTAATACGCGTTTCCCAAAACACCACGCAGAGAGAATGGTCGCTAAGTGCATTGTAGGAGCATGTGTCGATACTGATAGGCCGGAAAGAAAAGGCAGTGCTGCTCTCGGATTAGCTTTCTCCATAAAAAATCTTGCCTTAACATTAGAATGATTTCACAATACTGACGACGGATCAGAACTTAGAATGAAGTTACCACCTAAGGCTGCAAATATTGAGGCGTCTTATTCTAATGCTTACCCAATAAAAATGCACTAAGTCACCAATTGGCACATCATTGCGCATATTAGGCTACACATGAAATATATTGAGGCAAATTAGAGAAATTTGCCAAATAGAACATGAAATATATTTCTATATGATTGAAATAGGCCTATAGCTTATTGTTAATATTTGAATGCAGTTCTCAGTTTTCATTTGAATAATATTTTTAAACATAGCTTGGAATTAATTGCAAAGACATTGACAACTCTGTATTTGTAGTTATCGGCAGTCAGAGAGACCGATAAACCATTTGATTCTGTTTAGCGGAGATCTTCTGTGTTTAAAATGACGTGGGGGGGGCATCTAACGGCGGACTTAGCTGTTCTACGAGCAGTCTGAGGCCAGCATTAAATTCCAAGCATTTTCAAGTGCAACGTTGGATTTAACAATGCTCCTACGAAGGCTCTAACGATGAACTGAGCCTTATGATGCTTTTGGGAAACCGGCCCTAGGTTTGTGTTTCACTTTAAAATGGATGCCGTAATGGAAGAGCAGCAGGCTTGGTTTTAGTCTGGCTGAAAAATGGCCTGGCGTCTCTTTAAGGTAACAAAAAACATCCACTTCGTCTGCGTCAGTCCTGCTCCCACCCTGTTATTGGAGTGCAGGAATGAGCAGTGGAAAACAATTAGATACCGCCACTGTCTGCATCAGTCACAAGCACAAAAAATACATTTCATCCCACACATCCGAAACAGCCAATAGCACAGGCAGGCATTTGCGACCCCAATCCATATTTCAATTTCCAACCTCTCAGCAAAGTAATTCAATACTTGTTGCATTCCCTCACAAGTAATCAGCATTGTGAGAAATGGGCTTCTTCTAAAGCTGTACCTGTAGTGTCACACTGACTCACACACATTTACTGGAGCTGCACACACACCTATTACCACCATTATCCACACACACACATACACATATATATTTAACACAGGTGGAAAGACACAGTCACTCAACTAAACTGCCTGGATGCACACTCTGGTGCTCTTCTCCTCACGGCTCTGTGGCCATGTGGAAGCGGAGGCTGGCGAGTATTAGCGACAAATTTAGGAGCTTAAACAGCGACAGCTTTACGATGCCTGAGCGGCCTCTACCACTCCATTGCTGTCAGATTACATTAGCTTGCCCTTCGCCATGCACTTCGATTGGCTGTTATTCCTAGCAGTTACAGAAGCACCTCGCGTAAATAAAACAAAGTGTTCTGTCCTATGGATGGTGTGTAGAGTGCATCTCCGCTAAATCGAGTGCTGTCCAATTTAACATATCATAACATAGAATGGATGGAGTTGGCTGTGAAGTGGTGGCTGGCTAGGGGTTTGTGTGCAGTGAAACGACTAGGTAGGCATTGCAGTACAGGTAACTTTTGAAGTGTTCCATCGCCAGTCATGGTCATGAAGGTGTTGTGCAACGGAAATTTATTTTACCATTTTGGCCTAATCACTGACTACAGCCTGACTTTAACTACGGAACAATGGAAACCTGTGCCTGCTCTGAGGATCCTTTCCTGTCAACGCAGTCTGGAAGCACGTACAAAATTTGTCTTCATACAGAGAAGCACATTCCTGTTGACAACCACAGGGTTTTCCTTACCGTTATGAGATGGCTGTCTCTCAGAACAGCCACACTGACTGGTGAGGCCAGCATGTCAAATCAAGGTAAGTACTCCAGTCAGACAAGTACTCCACTCACACCAAAATGACTTTCCCAGTTAAAACAGCTGCCAAGATGAAGTCTCTGCACTCAAGCCACAACTAAACACATGTCTGTCTTCAGACTTTCACAGGCCCCATTTTCCTCATCAATAGAGCCAAAACTCTCACTTACACTGAAATAGTGTAGGCCTATCAGTTTTGAGGTGTCTGTTGGAGCAGGTGTGTACCAGGTGAATGACTACTTCTAGTGCAGCTCCTTGAGGGCAGCTTTTAGGACTGGGATTGTAGTGGGTGTCCCAGTAGTTGTTATCTATGCTGTCTCAGAGCATACCTCAATAAACCACTCAGATGCTCAACTTAACTCCAACAAAGCTCCCTCAGTTTCAACCTGCGTGTGTTTACAATCTGGAAAAATGCAGAAGGACCACACAAGAATGATTGAGAATTCCCACAGCACTTCATGTACTAAAACTAATCTTGCGTCAACATTTTATTTGGTTTAATACCAGCTGTGCTCCAAAACGCCCACTTAAAAAACATCTGCCACCGTAATTCGCTCTGTCTGTGCGTGGTTAACCATACTGACAATTTCACAGTTTCTCATCTTTAGGCAGGACCTTATTCTGCAATGCAGCAACCCCTCAGCCTGGCTCTTCACATTCTCTATGGAGCTCCGTTTCTGGCAAAGGACACTGTGCTGCACAACTCATGCAAACAAATACGGGAGACAAGTGATGGTCACTATCTGGCAGGATACAGGCAGTTGTGGGATGGTGGCTTCAGAGGAAATTGTGGGTTCATAATGTGGCAAAAAAAATGCTTTTACTTACGCACAGGGCCCCTGTGAGAATTACTCATGTATTCATTTCTAGAAATAACCCACCTCTTTACCGCACACCAACTGCATAAAATGAATCTTTCATTCACAAATGGTCAAGCTAAAACCAGCTGTCAGACAAGCGCGAGGCAGCTTAGATTGGCTAGCTAACTAGCTCAGCTGGCTAACCAACTAGCTAGCAAGCTGGCTAAGTAGGAAACTACAACAAGTGTTTTGTTACATTTTAGCACGATTAGCTAATGTTTGGTAGACAATTTGTCAGGGCTAGCTTCCGACGAGCTAGCTACCAATCTGCTGGTCAGTTAACTAGCTAGCGAGCGAACGTTCGCTAGCTACGTGTAGCTTGCTATCTCGAACATCAACAGTCGAGATTGTTGAGAAGGTAAAATAGATAGATACAAGTTGGCTAAGTGCCTTCCGTATTCCTGTTAGATACCAAACTCACATGTTCACTGGTGTTTGGTCTCAGAATGAAAGCGAGTACAAACAAAGTTTCCTTTTGTTTTAAAACTCACCTTTTTTCAGTCTGTTCCACGACAGGATAGGATTTTTTTTGTCAGCACTGGCACTCTACATCCGGGTTATGCCTGTGACGAAAGCATGCACTCCCATACCAAAACAAAGCCATGCTTTGTTATTTTAGCTAAATACTTTACTCATGAATGTACATGTCTTATTAATAGATTTATTCATGTAAATATAAAAGTCAAAAACCTCTGTTTATTATTTTTGAGAATTAAATTGAACATTAAATAAACACAATTCATTCTTCTCATAGCAAAAAAAAACAATCAAGACAAGTTATTTTTATAATGTATTGTCTGTATTCCCCTCACTGTCGTTTGTAATGCTTGTATACTCTGTTGTAAACTCATTGTATTTCTATATATTTTGATTTGGTCTACAATAAAGTATAAATTAAAAATATAATTGCCATGCTGTGATAGGACAGTCAGTATGTGAAAAAGCCTGATACAGTTTTCTTCCTCTTCTCCTTTTTCAATAAAATTACATAACAATAACGAGGCTATATACAGGGGGTACCGTCCCAAGTCAATATGCTGGGATACAGGTTAATCGAGGTCATTTGCACATGTAGGTAGGGGTAAAGTGACTATGCATAGATAATAAACAGTGAAGTAGCAACAGTGTAAATAGTTCGGAGAGCCATTTTATTAATTGTTCAGCAGTCTTATGGCTTGAGGTAGAAGCTGTTAAGGAGCCTTTTGGACCTAGACTTGGCGCTTCAGTACCGCTTGTTATGCGATAGCAGAGAGAACAGTCTATGACTTGGGTGACTGGAGTCTGACAATTTTTTGGTCCTTCCTCTGACACCGCCAAGTATATAGGTCCTGGATGGCAGGAATCTTGGACCCAGTGATGCATTGGGCCATATGCACAGCCCTCTGTAGCACCTTACGGTCAGATTCCGAGCAGTTGCCATATCAAGAGGTGATACAACCGGTCCGGATGCTCTCGATGGTGCAGCTGTAGAACTTTTTGAGGATCTGGGGACAAATGCCAAATCTTTTCAGTCCCCGAGGGGAGAAAAGGTGTTGTCGTGCCCTCTTCACGAATGTCTGGGTGTGTTTGGACCATGAGAGTTTGTTGGTGATGTGGACACCAAGGAACTTGAAATTCTCGACCCGCTCCACTACAGCGCCATCAATGTTAATGGGGGGCCTGTTCAGCCGTCCTTTTCCTGTAGTCCACGATCATCTCCTTTGTCTTGCTCACATTGAGGGAGAGGTTGTTGTCCTGGCACCACACTGCCAGGTATCTGACCTCCTCCCTATAGGCTGTCTCATCGTTGTCGGTGATCAGGCCCACCACTGTTGTGTCATGTCACGAACCGGCTCAAAGCCCGTAACAAAGGGAGACAACGTGGAGATAAGGAGTAACAAAATATATATTTATTTAACTAAAGCAACTAAGGAAAATATACAATGATGTGTGTAATCAGTAATCAGTAGTGTAAGTGAGTTTTGCGTGCATGAATGTGATAATGCAGGGTGTTGAAAGGTGCCAAAGCAAACAAACAAAAGGCCACCAAGAACCACAACACAATCTACAAAGGTGTCTGCATGGAGAGAGTCTCCTCCATGAATGTGGAAGAGGTCTATTTATCCTGGGAGACACCTGGCCCAGGTGTTTCCCATGAAGCTGACGACCCTCCCAACTCCGCCCACCGGCATCCTAATAAGGAAACAAGAACAAAGACAGAATACAGCAGACAGAGTGGGACGGTCGTCACAGTCATCAGCAAACTTAATGATGGTGTTGGAGTCGTGCTTAGCCACGCAGTCATGGGTGAACATGGAGTACAGGAGTGGACTAAGCACGCACCCCTGAGGGGCCCCCGTATGGAGGATCAGTGGGGCAGATGTGTTGTTGCCTACCATTTACCACCTGGAAGCGGCCAGTCAGGAAGTCCAGGATCCAGTTGCAAAGGGAGGTATTTAGTCCCAGGGTCCTTAGCTTAGTGATGAGCTTTTGGGCATTATGACCTTGAACGATGAGCTGTAGTCAATGAACACCATTCTCACATAGGTGTTCCTTTTGTCCAGGTGGGAAAGGGCAGTGTTGAGTTCGATTGAGATTGCGTCTTCTGTGGATCTGTTGGGGCTGTATGCGAATTGGAGTGGGTCTAGGGTTTCCGGGATGATGGTGTTGATGTGAGCCATGACCAGCTTTTCAAAGCACTTCATGGCTACCGATGTGAGTGCTATGGGGCGGTAGTCATTTTGTCTGGTTACCTTCGCATTCTTGGGCACAGGGACTATGGTGGTCTGCTTGAAACATGTAGGTATTACAGAGTCGGTCAGGGAGAGATTGAAAATGTCAGTGAAGACACTTGCCAGTTGGTCCACGCAGGCTCTGAGTACAATCCGCGTCATCTGACAACTTCCGCATTGAGCGAGTCACTGGTACTTCCTGCTTTAGTTTTTGTCCTAGCTCTGTCCTGCCGATGCACGGAAAACCCAGCCAGCTCTATTTTATCCGTGTCGTCATTTAGCCACGGCTAGGTGAAACATAAGATATTACAGTTTTTAATGTTCCGTTGGTAGGATAGTCTTGACTGTAGATAATCCTGTTTGTTTTCTAGTGATTGCACATTGGCCAACAGAACCGATGGTGGTGGCGATTAACTCACTAACCTACGAATCCTCACAAGGCACCCCGACCTTCGCCCCCTGTATTTTTTCTTCACGCGAATGATAGGGATTTGGGCCTGGTCTCGGGAAGCAGTATATCCTTTGCGTCTGACTGATTAAATAAAACCATTTGTCTAGTTCTAGGTGAGTAATCACTGTGTTGATGTCCAGAAGCTATTTTCGGTCATTAGAGACAATAGCAGCAACTTTATTTTTTTTTTTTTATTTCACCTTTATTTAACCAGGTAGGCCAGTTGAGAACACCTTTATTTAACCAGGTAGGCCAGTTGAGAACAAGTTCTCATTTACAACTGCGACCTGGTCAAGATAAAGCAAAGCAGTGCAACAAAAACAACAGCACAGAGTTACACATAAACAAACGTACAGTCAATAACACAAAATAAAAGAAAAATAGAAAAATCTATGTACAGTGTGTGCAAATGTAGAAGAGTAGGGAGGTAGGCAATAAATAGGCCCTAGAGGCAAAAATAATTACAATTTAGCATTAATACTGGAGTGATAGATGTGCAATTTATGAATGTGCAAGTAGAGATACTGGGGTGCGAGTAGAGATACCAGGATGCAACAAAGCTAGAGAGTAAGTAATAATATGGGGATGAGGTAGTAACTTTATATACAAAATAAGTTACAAACAATGCAAAAAAATGAACAAAATAGTACAGATGGTTAGGAGCCCGTAAAACGGCAGCCAGTTACAGTTCATATAAGGAAATCAATCAATTGAAATGATTTCATTAGGCCCTAATCTATGGGTTTCACATGAATGGGAATACAGATATGCATCTGTTGGTCACACCATTGGCCTCATGCAGCGCAGCACATCTCATTCGCATAGAGTTTATCATCCTGTTGATTGTGGCCTGTGAAATGTTGTCCCAATCCTCTTCAGTGGCTGTGTGAAGTTGCTGGATATTTGCGAGAACTGTAACAAGCTGTCATACATGTTGATCCAGAGCATCCTAAACATGCTCAATGGGTGACATGTCTGGTGAATATGCAGGCCGTGGAAGAACTGAGACATTTTCAGCTTCCAGGAATTGTTTTCAGATAATTGCGACATGGGGCCGTGTATTATCATGCTGAAACAAGATGTTATGGCGTCAGATAAATGGCACGACAATGGGCCTCAGGATCTCCTCACGGTATCTCTGTGCATTGAAATTGCCATTGATAAAATGTGATTGTGTTCATTGTCCGTAGCGTATGCCTGCCCATACCATAATCCCACCGCCACCGTTGGGCACTCTGTTCACAACATTGACATCAGCAAACCGCTCGCCCACACGTGCCATACGTCTGCCATCTGCCCGGTACAGTTAAAACTGGGATTCATCCATGAAGAGCACACTTCTCCAGTGTGCCAGTGGCCATCGAAGGTGAGCATTTGCCCTGTTGAGGATGATGAGCACGCAGATGAGCTTCCGTGAGACGGTTTCTGACAGTTTGTGCAGAAATTCTTCAGTTGTGCAAACCCACAGTTTCATCAGCTGTACGGGTGGCTCGTCTCCGATGATCCAGCAGGTGAAAAAGCCGGATGTGGAGGTCCTGGGCTGATGTGGTTACACGTGGTCTACGGTTGTGAGGCCGGTTGGACATCCTGTCAAATTGACTTTGGAGGCAGCTTATGGTGCAGAAATGAACATTCAATTCTCTGGCAGCAGCTCTGGTGGACATTCCCACAATTAGCATACCAATTCCACACTCCCTCAAAATTTGAGACATCTGTGGCATTGTGTCTTGTGACAAAACTGCACATTTTAGAGTGGTCTTTAATTGTCCCAAGCACAAGGTACACCTGTGTAATGACCATGCTGTTTAATCAGCTTCTTGATATGCCACACCAATCAATGGATTATCTTGGCAAAGAAGAAATGCTCAATAACAGGGATGTCAACAAACATGTGCACCACATTTGAGAGAAATAAGCTTTTTATGCATATGGAAGATTTCTGGGATCTTTTATTTTAGCTCATGAAACATGGGACCAACGCTTTACATGTTGCGTTTATATTTTTGTTAGGTATAAAATAAAATTATCAAATAAATCCCTACTAACTTCTAGAACATGCTCCCCCAAAATCCCTCCCTCCTTTATGCTTTCCATACTAGACACTCCACTGCTTTCAGTATCATGATCTCTCTTCTTCCTATGTCTTTCCACTACAGACCATTCAGATCCTTGACCCTCATCTTTCCACTCCATATCATCAGAACTGTCACCCATAAAGATCGCATTCCAGCACAGCTGTTGCTTCCCCAACCTTTTCTCCATTTCCTCCACTTTGTCCGCACTACTCGCCGCCATTTGATCTCATTCCAGGGCCATGTTCATTACGAACATGTTGTAGATAGAAATACCACAAATAGAGCTGATGTGATTCCTTATTCTAGATGTCATCGAGGCTTGTTTATTCTATCTGAACGTTCCAAAACGTTGTTTCCTCCTGTACGTGGCCCTGGTGAAAACTGTTGAAGCAGAAAGTGACAATGTCACAGCGTTGAAATGAAAGATGTGATTTTCACAGACAGATTGCATATTATTTTGTGGACTTTAATCTTTCATAGATTATTCATCTTGAACTGAAGTTCTTAGATTCTATATCTGTGATCTTCTTCCAAGCAGTTGTCTACCGGGACATATGGTTTTGAAGGCAGAAGAAGTTTATAGAAATATAGTAAAGAAATGTAAAATATTTGTCAAGAAGAAAAAAGATAACTTTAAGCGTTTATTGAACTCTTACTAAAATAAAAAAAATGCATTGGCACCGGCATCTGGATGTTGGCTTGAACATTCGTGATGTTCCCGAAACAGTGGATGTGTTTGCTCTTTCCCACTCATAGCAAGGGGAACAGCCTTGACAGGAATACAATTACATATTTAATTTGTGATTTTTACTACCAAACATAACACACATGTTCATGAGTTATGCAAAATCCTTGTTATTCCAAGCCAATAGAATGCAGTCACCACATAGTAGTGTATTACCCTGTGACAGTGTGTGCTCAGTCTGCAGGGTTGGCACCATGTTCTCCAGTAGCTCCACTCTGAAGGACTTTAATGCAATTATAAATAAATAAGCATGTGGTGGGGAAGAAGACGGGGCCCGTTGGGGACAAGCTGAGAGAAAATAGTGGAAGTTTAATTAAAGCTGCAAAACCATACTCCTACTCACACACACACACACACACACACACACACACACACACACACACACACACACACACACACACACACACACACACACACACACACACACACACACACACACACACACACACACACACATACACACACACACACACACACACACATAGTGAAACACACAAACAAACACATACTGGGGAAAAATCGTTGTGTGTGCGTGCATGTGTGTGCTCATGGATGAGCTTTCATTATGTGTAGCATCTGGAGAATATCCACTCATGTGGCCACACTTATCACTTCATTGGTTTTGATAATGTAATCATTATCATTAGAAAGAAAGGACTTAGATTACCTGAATGTGGAAAAAAGTGAAGGCAAGATTTCCGGGAGGCAGCTCAAGTGGTGGTACAGTCAGTGTGCTTCAGTTGTGCACTCCTATCCCCACACCATAAAAAGGCAGCACATTGTCTTTTTTTTGCTCATGTTTTTTGCTCATCTTTTTTGCTCATGTTTTTTGCTCATCTTTTTTGCTCATGTTTTTTGCTCATGTTTTTTGCTCATGTTTTTTGCTCATGTTTTTTGCTCATCTTTTTTGCTCGTTTTTTGCTCATCTTTTTTGCTCATGTTTTTTGCTCATGTTTTTTGCTCATCTTTTTTGCTCATGTTTTTTGCTCATGTTTTTTGCTCATGTTTTTTTCTGGTGAATGATTGAACTACCAGTCTCCCTGTAATTACCTGAGGGGTGTCAGGCGAGCAAATGTGCAGCCAGTAAAATGTTGATGAGGGAGTATTGAATTCTCACTTTAATTAGAGTGCTTATAGAGTGTGGATTACACGTAGCACTCCAGGTTCACCGCTCTCACTCAATTACTACACCAACTACATCATGGGAGGAGGGACAGAGGGAGGGGGAACGGGAACGGGAGGGTTAGGGTTAGGAGAGAGAAGGTACAGGAGGAAATGAGGAAGGTTGGATATGACAGGATGAGGAGCTGAGGTGCAGTTTAGGTCATTTAGTGGACTGCACTGAGGACATGTGAGGAGAGTCAGAGTAAATAATAGATGGGGTAGGCAAAAGGAAGACCCTAAGAAATTAAGAGAATTATGAAACATTGAGCAGAGAGGAAGGTTGAATACATTCCCAGTGCACTTCTGTACGTTTTATTAAAAGCAAGTGGATACCAACCACTCAGTCCAACAGTGATGACTTTTTGTCTGTTGAAGTGTTTATCTCCCCATTTTCCATTTATGTGCTGTTTATTTACATAATTATCCTTGAAGTTGAAGAGTCTAGACCGAGGAGTCAGTAAAAAAGGAGAGTAAACAACAACATCAACCACAACAATGCGCCGGAGTCCCTGGGTAAATTCACAAATGGATTTATTGAGCCAATGAGTGAATATCTCCGGCCATTTAGAGTGGATTTGTCTGTTAGGCAGCGATAAACGACAGCTTGCCTTTCTTCGGATTAGCTCCTCAGTTCTGAAAACGAGATCGTTGAAGGACGTGCTTATAGAGTAAACAAGGCAATGGCAAAAAGGAAAAATAAACGAATTTGATTGCTTGGCTGCACTTTAAAAGCCAAAGCGAGATAATATGAATAATTAATTGTTACAGGTCATTATGGCTGGCTTTTACTACTTAATTACTGTTTGTGTTGTTTACACAATCAAGACAGACTCAGATTAAAACATTTCAAAGGGATAACTTGAACAGAGGCATTACAGTGGCAAAAATCTGTTTAAAATTCTTCAGTCAAATTTATATCACAATATATCATAATTAATTATAAAATATATAGATATATTTTTTTGATATATCCCTACACAAAATGTGTGAACAGACACAGAGGAATGACTTGAAGCATATTAGCCTCCTGTACTAATTTAGAAAGTAATAGGCCTACAATGATATGTCCATTGTCCACATGCTTTGCATAATAATAATTAGAATGGGATCAGATTAGATCTCTCTCTCTCTCTCTCTCTCTCTCTCTCTCTCTCTCTCTCTCTCTCTCTCTCTCTCTCTCTCTCTCTCTCTCTCTCTCTCTCTCTCTCTCTCTCCTCTCTCTCTCTCTCTCTCTCTCTCTCTCGTCAACATAGAGGGTGTGTAGCCTTGTGTGTAGTCTTCCCACAGGCCCTGAAGGAATCTCTCCCACCGCACTCACATAATCTCTTCAGACCCGGCTGCTTAGGCCAACATATCCACCGAGACTCACAAGCCCCTCGCTGTAAAATACTACAAGTCAGACTCTGTCATTTAGATGCTTACTGTCACATGGTATTCTACTTTATTTCACTGTGGTTTGTATGGAAATGAATGCTGGACTTTAGGCCTACACTCAATGGATAATGCAGGCTGTAAGACTAAATATTCAGTGTGTGTTTGCTTGATCAGGCTTGTATCCTTGACTTCCCCGCCAAGGAAATGAAAATATGCATAGAAAAAGCTCACAATGCTCAATCCACAGACTAAATGGGCTAAAACTCCCTTCAACGATATTAAAGGAGAGGGCTTTAATGGTGTGTTTAATGATTCCTTACTCTGGCAAATGGACTTTTCAAAATCCCAACGCTGTTAGAAAAGGACTCTTTCTCCTCCAATTAGAGACAGTTCCACTATTCCAAGGTCGTTTTCTTTATTGTAAAGAAGAAATCAGTGCTGTTTGTGCTTGCTACCTCTCTTATGACGAGCTTGAAATGCATACTCAATCAGTCAGCCCGGGTGGAAAGGAGTCCTGCAATGAAATGATTAAGTTGAAAAGATAGTTTGAACATTTTCAGAAAGGCCTCTTGAGGGCTGAGAGCATAACATGATAGTTTGTGTGCTCTGGGACATTAGCATACATTTGTGGGAACCAGATTCTCAGTTTGCCCACGATGGGAAGGGGATCTTTTCTATATACAACCAATATAATGCTTCCCAGATAGATGTCCTATTTGCTATTTCAGTTTTCTCCCCACATTGCTTGTCAAAGGAGCCAATTACTAATATCTTAATTAGCTACTAGGAGATGAAAAGTGAGGGAGAAACATTTGAAGTGGAAGCTGCTTGGACACAGTTAGGCTGTAGCCAGCACTATGCAACTGGAATGATAATTGCTTTATAAAGCCAGGGAATAAAAACATTCTGCTATGATTGACTTCTCAGCGAGGTGAATCTCAGGGCCCTGTGCCATATACTGTACCTGCACTGCTGCACTTCCAACTAAGACATTCTGGCACACATGTTCTTCACACTGTTTAGCCCATACAGTATGTCTGCTCACTGCAGTAGATACCAATCAGCTCAGTATGGGTTTGTACTTGTCTTTATCAATCTGTTTTCCTGACATTGAAAGGGCGTGACGACTCCAAGCCGCAGGTCAATGCACTTTTTCTTCTCTTCCATCCCCAAATTAGACCATTAGTGCAGTGCAGTGCTTATAGACAAACAAAAACTGCTGTGGCCTTTAAAGATGCCATCAACTTTTTAATTAAGTCTCATTAAGGCACTATGAAGTGATACAGAGTAAAGCCCATCCTATCTCAGTTGTGTGTTCAGAGATTCTGAGACGCAGAGAATAGTGTGTTCTCATTTCAGTGTCGTAGAGAAGAGCTGAAACAGAAACATTTAACATCTCTGTCATCAGTGTCTTAGTAATACCTTATCATCTCCCAAAGCAATACTGACTTTTCTTATTACCGCTCCCTCTTCACTTCAGCCATCAATCACATTGTTGATTTGTCCAGAGAGAGAGCGATCAGAAATGCATGACCTGGATTTGGATAGCTTCAGACGTTGACTCCTCAGAGGCACAAATGGCGTTTGAATCCTTTGAATCCCAGTCTGTAGATGAGTTATCCAGGGTCAAGGTGTTATTGGAAAACCTTCGTAGACCTCACACTGGGACAGGTCACACTGACCTCAAATCTTCATGCATAGTCTGAACTAGCAGGACCTGGGTTGACCCATCATCACACATGTTACTGACAAATAGAGGGTTGGTAGGTTGGCAGGTAGCCTAACGGGTTTGAGCGTTGGTCCAGTAACCAAGAGGTCGCTGGTTCGAATACCTGAGCCGACAAGTTGAAAAACCTGTTGATGTGCTCTTGAGCAAGGCATTTTACCCAATTTGCTCCAGGTGCACCCTACAACTATGGCTGACCCTGTAAAACAACACATTTCAATGCACTTATCTGGTGTATATGAAGATAAAACACTTTTTTGGGGGGGGTGACACTCCTAAGGCCATTCTCACATGGCATCACCAGATTAAACTGTGTCCTACCTCCTCAAATCAACTGACAGACTGGGAATGGCTTAAGTCTTCTTTGTACAGCACATAATTCATATAGATGACACATATTCCCAGGCAGTGGTATATTAAAAACATGAAAGTATCACATTATTATATAAACGCTCGGCCCAAGAACCAATAATGAACATAATTGCATCCGTTCAGGCATTCAGAAGGGGAGCTTCTTTTCATCCTGAAACAATCTCCAGCTCCAATAGTCAAAGACCTGCAGACCCGTCTAGGACATTAGTTTCAACCAATCGTGGGAAGGCAAGAGAGAGAAGGTAATCGGGTTAGCCACTTAAAAGCAGCGCACCAGAAACTCTATTATTGGAAAAGTAATGGAGACCGACGTTTGTCTGTAAGCTTCGGCTGTTTGGTTAATTACAGATCTATGAACAACATTTACATACAGTATGCAAATTCAGAGCAGATCAGCAGCAGAGCTGTGTCTGTCACTGGAGGCATTTGTCTGGAGGAGAGAGAGAACGAGAGAAGGAAAGAGGGGAAGAGAGGAGAAGAAACATGACGTAGGTGGAAATGTTGAGAGAAAATGGAGAGATAGCAAGAAGAGATAGAGAGAAAGAGTCCTAACAGAGAGCCAGGCAGAGGAGACAAGATATTGAGATTCTCTGCAGTCTAACTGAAGTGTTGAGGAAGCAGTGGGAGGGGTAGGGCTTTGTCAACACAAGCCAGTTATACACACAGTCAGTGAATCAAGTGGAAATGACTTCACCTGAACACACACCAATTATCTGAGTTCTAAATATGACAAGACAAGACAACCACACACAGTACAGGGAGGACAACCATATTGTCTATGCAGTTATGCTGAGACACTCAGTTTTGGCACATCATATGAGTGTTTGTACTCAAACAATTACACATTCCATATGGTGACAGTTACAAGTTTCCTTTAGGTGTACTTCCCTAGTAAGTTCAAGGGGGCTCCCGCTGTCACTGTGATGCTCAGGTGTGCACAGATGTTGCTTTGCATGAAGGTGTGATCTGCTAGTGTTTGTAGCATTGCATGTTACTAATTCAATTAGACACCGGGGGGACAAGGGGTGCGGGTCCCTGGGGCTTTCTCTGCTTTACACACTGTATGCCACAAGCTGTCTGGTAGAGGGTAGGGGACAGGGTGCTGGTTGTGGTGGGGTGGTTGGGGGCCTTGAAACTGAACAGCTAGCAAACAAGTCATGTGTCTGCTGCTCTAATGAGTCACATGTCACTGCTCCATTGACGTCAGTGAACAGCGAGAGGCGTCCCACTTGGGGAGGCCTTTGCAGACAAATACTCTCTCTCTCTCTCTGCCTCTTTCCCTCTCTCACACAAACACCGACTGAGTTTACACACTAATATCAATAAAATCCATGTCCCAAGTTGATGTCTTCCTCCTGACTGAAGCCTCCTCCCTCCTCCTGCTGATTTCCCCATCAGACTGCCCTAATTCACACAGTCTCCTGAGGAGCCATGAAAGTGCTACCTGTTTTGTCTGTGTTCTCTTCCCAGCTTTCCCCTCTCCTCCTCCCTCCACTGTACTGCTGAGGAGGACTGCCTGTGGATGCTGCTGGCGCTGGAGCTACAGTCCAGTAATTAATCTCTTCAGAGGACGAGTGAGATTCCAGATGGTCCGTCTCTGATGGTGTGTGTGTGTGTGTGTGTGTGTTGTTTCATTGGATTATTAACTTCTGTTTAATGACCTCGCTCCACTTTGCCTAATACACTCCCACACTGGAGCCATATGTGTGCCTACCTTGTGTAAAAAACACCCACGAGTCAACCCAACAACGGCACAGAGAATAGAATAAGGTTTGGAAGGAAGGGTATCCTTAATGAGACTAGGGGGCAGTATTTTGATGTTTGGATGAAAAACGTGCCCAAATGAAACTGCCTATTTCTCAGGCCCAGATGCTAGAATATGCATATAATTGGCAGATTAGGATAGAAAACACTCTAAAGTTTCCAAAACTGTCAAAATATTGTCTGTGAGTATAACAGAACTGATATTGCAGGCAAAAACCTGAGGAAAATCCAACCCGGAAGTGCTGTTATTTTGGAACCTCTCTCTTTCCTATTGAAAAAGCTACCGTCCAGTTGAAATGTTATCGATTATCTATTGTAAAAGCAACCTGAGGATTGATTCTAAAAAACGTTTGACATGTTTCTACGAACTTTACGGGTACGATTTGGAATTTCCGTCTGCCCGTCGTGACCTGCACGAACCTGTGGATTACTCAACAAAACGCGCCAACCAAATGGAGGATTTTAGATATAAAAATAATCTTTATCGAACAAAACTAACATTTATTGTGTAATTGGGAGTCTCATGAGCGCAAACATCCAAAGATCATCAAAGGTAAGCGATTCATTTTATTGCTTTTCTGACTTTCATGACCAATCTACTTTTCTGCTAGCTGTTTGTAATGTTTTGTCTACAGAGAGCTGTGCTCACATAAACGCTTGGTTTGCTTTCGCTGTAAAGCTTTTTTGAAATCTGACACGCCAGGTGGATTAACAACAAGCTAAGCTGTGTTTTGCTATATTGCACTTGTGATTTCATGAAAATGTAATATTTTTAGTAATTTCATTCGAATTTGGCGCTCTGCAATTCAGCGGATGTTGACAAAAATGATCCCGCTAAAGGGATCGGTGCGCCAAGATTAATCATCTGCTCTCAATCTCTTTTTGCCACTGAGATTCGATATTGCGTGTGAGAAATTTCAGCACCATGGACAGCTCTGTCCCCTATTAAATAGGCCCAATTACATAGAAAATGGAATTTAAACTGCGATGGAATAAATAATAAATAACCTGCTCTTTATGTCCCATTTTGTGTCTCTGTATGTTGATGGATGTCAGGGTTATTATGAGCAACTTGCAACAGAGGAATGTCGGCCTGTTGAACGCTCACAACCACACACTCCCAACACGTCGAGTCTTTCGCAAAATCAATAATCCAATATGTTCAGTCAGAAATAAAGGATGATCAGAAGATAGGTGCATCGGCCCCGAGAGAAGCTTCCATCACGCGGGGCTTGCACATTACAGGAGAGGAACAGAAGGTGAGCCTGCCAAATAGATTCTCGCGGGAGTGTCAATCACATGCACAGTAATGATAACACGGGAGACAAATGAAGGCAATAACTTGCAATGGGATTAGACTTCCTATGAAAGTGTGGATATGGGCGATTTGGGGCATTTGTCTCCACTATATTGTGCAAATATGGCAGCAATACAGTAGGCTCATATGGTTAACGAGCCTGGTGCTTTACAAATCAGGAATAGACCTACAATTATTAGCATGGTCCAAAGCAGAATTCCTGCATCAGCTGTTACTCAACTCAGGTAAAACACACAGGGAGATGTTCATTTAAAATAAGTGATGTCACTTATGTAGACAGATTTCTAACAGAAAACACAAGAAAAGCATATGGCTCTGCTACTATTTAGCACTCGCTCCTATTTGCTGCTTAGCCTATTACCCTTTTCACACCACTGAGCCAAACCAGGCTGAGCCAAGCTGTACTAGTCTAGCCTGGTTGGTTACACATCCACCATATTATTTTCAGTTGGCTAAACATAAGACCAGACTTCTTTGATATGTGGCCCAATATCCTCACGCAAAGAGATGATGAAATGGGGTTTTAGTTGGATGGTTGTTCTTCTGTGTGGGCAGGGGGGAAGCATACAGATAAAAGCACCTGGGTGGCTGAAATAGCTTTATAAAACGACTGTAGGAATTCCGAATGCGATGCATCACAGCAGGCCCAGAGCTGAAAGTCAAAGGTGTAGGCGGTAATCGCCCCAATAGCGCGCTTGGCCATTTCTTCAGTGTGATTGTGAGCTGAGCCGCAGCACAACCGTTTGGTTAGAGCAAACCAAGGTAGAAAATTAAAATGTTTCACCTCACTCGCATATCAAACCACCCATGTGTCAATAGGACAGGGAGGATAGGCAAATATTTGTCACTGTAAGAGAGGTCAATGAGTTTAGAAAAGAGGTATAAGCACCTTTCAGCATAAGCATATGTTTTAAATGATTTTATGAGGATGACCATCACATCATAGGCATTTTTAAACAAATAATGTCATGTTGGGCCATTGAATAAATGCTCTGCTGCACATCCATCAATCTTCTTGCAATTGATAGCCTGCAGGTTTCACAAAGCGCTGAGTTTAGTGACCCAGCAGGGACACAATCAGTGCCAGGTCTGTCTGGGGGAATAGAGGCCCTAAGAAATCAGAGGCCAAATTCGCACCATGTCACAATGTGTCGCTTAATGGACTATGTGACTGTGGATGCTATTGCTGAGGATATTTGCACAGACAAATTATTGTTTAACTCTCCGGTTTTAGGAGAGCATGCATTTCGTGGCCCCCGTGTGGCGTCTGACCTGTCTCTCATCAAAGTACTGCCAGCATGAATACTATATTGTGATAATCTCAACTCTGCCTCATGCACGTACGCATTTGTCAGGAAGGAAAAACTGATATGAAAGTCTAGACAAATAGTTTAGTTTATTTATTTGTTTTACATTTTCATATCATCGCCTCGAGGCTCCAGCTATAATGACCAGCATAGCTCCTGATGAGTTTTCACTTTAGCTGTGCATAACGTTTTGGTTTTAACTATGCTAGAAGTCTCCAGGTCTCATAACATTTTTGCTTTGACTATATGATTCAGTTTTCAATAAGTAACATCAACCTTGGACAAATTAAATCTGCTATATTATGGAGTTACACATCCATAATATTGAATGTCCAATGTGTTATGGGGACCGGGGTAGCATACATACTAAAAACTACAGCAAGCCGATTTGTCTGTAGCTGTTGAGGCTAAGTTAATTGGCTACATACAGCCTAATCAGGTCTGGCTGATTGTCTGTTTTGAAAATTCCTCTCTAGCCTGTAGCAATTTGCAACTAAATGGGAACGGTCCACCAGAGATGTATCAGAATTAGTCATGTTTTTTTCTCTCTCTCAGTCAAACACATCTGCGGACATAGGTTCATTTCTGCAGTAGGCTGTAAGACAGGGGAAGGACAGAATGTGAATAGTGAATCCCAATGTGAAAACCTTGTGGTACCATTTAGAAGCACTTGAGCTCAGAATACAAAAACCAGTCCCAGTGTAGCAGAACACGACTCTTGTGTCCCAGCAGTGTTTGGGACCTTCACATAATTAAAATATAGTGGCTGGCATGTAGAAGAGGTGACACCGCCACCTAGGGCCAGCGTCATATATTGCACACACTCATATTCTCACTGTAGCAACATCTAGAAGAGCAAGAGCACTTCCCCTCTAACCTGGTGCTTCTACAGATACTTTTACTCCAAATGTAGAAATTGTAGGTTATCACAAATAGTCCCCAAAATAATAACATCCTGGGTGAAGACACTTTGAGCTTAAACAGAATGAGGCAAAGCGGGAAGGAAAACTAGAGGATGTGATAGAGAAGATGAGGAGGAAGGAAAGTCAGATGCTGGGAGTGCTGGCAGCTGGTGGGGGTGGGCACGCCTGTCTGTGGCTCTCTCTGTCTCCCTCTGCTCTGCTGTGACTGTGGAGAAGGCGACAGATGGAGTCCGAGGGTTCTGCTCCAGTCCCAGCGCTGCTCCACCATTCTGACTGCTCAGGATGAGGGCCAGCAGCCAGGGGAACATGGTGACCCTGCCAAACCCCGGGGGTCAACCGCTTACAGAGAGGGGTCGCCCTGCCTAGTCCTCACCTCTGCTTCCACACACACACACACTCTGCTGCCTCCATGTGGAGGAAATAACAACAAATCAATTATTTTGTCAAAGCAATCTGTGAATTCAAATCACATATTATTTGTCACATACATCGTAGACAACAAGTGTACACTACCAGTGAAATGCTTACTGACGGGCCCTTCCCAACAATGTAGAGAAATAAATAATTGTGATGAAAATGAATACCCTGTTGCATGTACTATTAGAGAAGAGTGTTCTATATCTGTAAGAAAATCTGTGTGTAGCTGGTGTATAGGAGTCAGGCGCAGGACTGCAGATAGAGTAAATAAATGTCTTCGATATACACCACTACACCCTGCCCGTGCAGGTCCCGGAAAATCTCATCAACAAAGGCCTGGAAGATCAACCCATACGGCATGACGAGGTACTTATAGTGCCCTGAGGTGGTACTAAATGCTGTCTTCCACTCGTACCCCTCCCGGATATGCACCAGGTTGTAAGCGCTCCTGAGATCCAATTTTGTCAAGAAGCGCGCCCCGTGCATTGACTCGATCACACTGGCATTGAGAGGCAGCGGGTAGCTGTACCTCACAGTGATCTGATTGATACCTCGATAGTCAATACACGGACACAGACATCCATCCTTCTTCTTCACAAAAAAGAAACTCGAGGAGGCAGGTGAAGTCGAGGGCCGAATGTATCCCTGCTCCAGGGATTCAGAGACATATGTTTCCATAGCCACCGTCTCCTCCTGTGACAGAGGATACACGTGACTCCTGGGAAGTGCTGCGTCTACCAGGAGATTTATCGCACAATCCCCCCCGTCGATGAGGTGGTAATTTAGTCGCCCTCTTCTTACAGAAGGCGAGAGCCAAATTGACAGGTCCCGATCCGGATGTCCGGATGCAGTCAGCAGGTTATCCAGTCGGATGGACATGTCCACCAGCTGGTCCAATGTGAGGGTGGTGTCTCGGCAGGCCAACTCCCGACGGACGACCTCGTGCAGATTGCACCTGTAGTGATCGATCAGGACCCTGTCGTTCCATCCCACGCTGGTGGCCAAGGTCCGGAAGTCCAAGGTGAAATCCTGCGTGCTCGTTGTCCCCTGCCTCAGGTGGAGCAGACGTTCACCCGCTGCTCGACCCTCAGGCGGGTGGTCGAACTCTGCGTAATGGTCCAACGCCGCGTCTCCCTCACTCCATACGGCGTTGGCCCACTCCAGGGCTTTGCCTGAGAGGCAGGAGACGAGGGCACACTCTCACGCCCCGAAGGACCCGGGTGGACGGTCGCCAGGTAGAGCTGCAGCTGTAGTAGAAACCCCTGGCATCCGGCATCCGTCCCATCATACTCCCTCAGGAGTGCGAGTCGAATCCCGCTGGGACCAGGTGGAAGAGGAGTGGACAGTGGGACCTGTTGTAGTGGGGCTGGTGGAGGCACTGGAAAAACCTCCTCTCTCCCAACGATCCATCTTCTGCAGCACGCGATCCATGGCGGTGCCCAGATGTTGCAATATGGTCGCGTGCTGCTGAACACGCTCCTCTATCTCTGAAGGGATGGCGTCTGCTCCTGCTGCCTCCATTCTTTCAGGTGAGTGATTCTGTAAGGAAGTCTGTGTGTAGCTGGTGTATAGGAGTCAGGCGCAGGACAGCAGATATGAGTAAATAAACTTATTTTACTCAACATATAATAAATGCAATACAAGAACAGAGCCCACATTAACGGACCTTCCTACATAGAAACAATCACTCACAAACAAATATGGGGGAACAGAGGGTTAAATAATGAACAGGTAATTGGGGGATTGAAACCAGGTGTGTAAGAAAAAGACAAAACAAATGGAAAATGAAAAGTGGATCGGCGATGGCTAGAAGGCCGGTGATGTCGATTGCCGAACGCCGCCCGAACAAGGAGAGTAACCGACTTCGGTAGAAGTCGTGACGAGATCTTCGGAGGCCTATGCTTTTCACCCCAACTCACAGAAAGTGTATGAATGTATATTCATTTTCATCAGCGGTCATGTTGAGAGCTACAGTAACATACCCAGCAATCCACTGCAATAAGGCAGTGGAACATTTCTGTCTGTGGTCCCCTATGACTTCTTTGTGTGCACTGTGTGACAACATGATGAGAAGCCAGTCCTAACTCAGGAGGAACAGCATAGTGGGGTTCACTGGATTGTGTCAAAGCCCCAAGGCTGTGAAGTTGATGAGAGTAACTGTGTGATCTCTGTGCCACTACTCATGTGGCAAATCAATGGAGAAGATCTCTACAGCCATACAGAGTGGAGTGTTATAAGACATAAACAAGCAAATGTTGCTTGATCTACCAGTCTTCCTATTAGCCTCATGCTCATTTGTTTGTGCTCATGCCCTGGACACTAATTACTGGTACCAAGATAACAACGTGACATAAAAGATAACAATCCAAAAACTGGAAACTGTATCCCTTGCAGAAGGAGAGACAAGCTACACATATTTCTAAATGTGTTTATTTTTTACTCTAGGGCTTCCTTAGACCTACATCTGTCTCCCTCCTCGTCAGAAGACATTTTGGTTCAGTCCTGTTCCAGTTTCTCCTGGAGTCTGCCTCAGTTGTGTGGGTGTCCGTGTTCATTAGCTAAAGATCTGAATTATGAGTAAGGCCCCTTTTCTTATAGTCTTACAGCAGCAAAACTCTTGTTTCTCCTCACAGCAGTCCTTACATCTCCCGGGGGTGCTTTTGGAGCACATTATTACATCTTCTTCTGTCCAGTTAAAAAGGCACAGTTGGCAAAAGCTCCCTCTCAGCATTAAAGAAAGAGTTCCAACTGAAATGTCTGTGATTTATATTAAGAGACAGGACTGAGGGAATCTCACTGGGTCTTAAAATTCTAGACTGTACCTCCTCAAGGCTCTGGCTGTTAGAGTGACAGACTGTGCTATGTAGATTGACCAGGGGGGGCAATGGGAGGGCCATAGATCCCTGACAACACTCTGGGGCTTTGCATGTCATACTGGGAGGTCAGTGACACAGCCTGTTGGGATCTGAAGGGATGGCGAGATCATGTGGATCTGAAAGTAGAAGTTTGAAAGACTCACAGGATTTCTGGTCACTCTTAGATATTGTGGTAATAAAGTAGAACATGTGGAAATGGATCCTGTCGTCCATAGGTTGAATCACTACACAAAATATAAAAATACATTGATGATTCTACAATTTGGCAATGAAAATACAAAGTCAGGCTGCCTACAAAGACATATGCTCTGTCTCTCTCACCAGTTTACCATTATCAAGACAGGCAAAGCCCTTCCATTATCAGTGAACATTAAATGAATCCTACGAGACCATTTCAGCAAATAATTCAGCCATTAACATTCATGACTCAATCACAGAGGAAATTGCCAGGGGAAGACATGCCGTCAGCCTTCAGTGGAGGAGAAGAAAAGAGAAGAGTGATGTTGGGGAAAACAAAAGGAAGACAGACTGCTGTTATTGATAAAGATATTATGCTTGGCCAGAGACAGGGTGCTTTCTATTTGGGCTGGTGATGGTAGCAGAGGGGGGTAAGGTGTGTTGGGTGTTGGGTGGTGGTGTGGCGCTAATCAGCTGCTGGCAAGCGTGTGAGCGGGCGGTCTCCTTGAGGCGGAACCCCAGGTCGAAAGCGGGTTTGAAGTTTAATGATGCCACCTGCCAGCCTTGCCAGTCTGCAAGCGCTAACGAGCTGGCAGAGCTGGTGGCTCGGGCCACAGCACCTGAAAATGCATCGTGTGTTTCAGGGGGGCGGGGTTCTACCAGGGCTGTTGAGGGGCCTGCTGGAGACCCAAGACGGCACGGAAGGCCCGCATCTCTTTGAAGAGCGCCCTCATTTCCATATTTCATTACGCACCGGTGACTGACAAGGCCCAGCCAGATGTTCTATTTTCAGCTATTTAAATTTTGACCTGCTTTCTTTCCACGGTTGAAGAAAAGATTAGATAACACACAGATGCCATGGATGATAAGAACTTGGATATAGATGTTTGTTTATCTGTTGTGGTTTTTTGTTGTCTAAATTCTCCTATTGTATCTTACCACTCCGAGTAAAGGTGTTGATAACACACAGACAGTAGCTGCCATTTAACTTCAGAATCAGGAAATGTTTCCAAAGTGACTAGGCACCTTAGACTCCAGCACAGTCCCTGATTCATTCCAATGGTATTTCCTTTGAATTGGCTGTGAAATTGCAGTGTCCTTACTCAATCTAACACTCAAAACTACATCGACAGCCCTGACCTTTCTGGGTGTCTGCAGCAAATGGCACTTTGTCAGAGGGAGTGAAGGAGCCCTAGGATCAATGTGATTGTCTTGGTATACAACAGCATTGACTTCACTCTGTACATATGCCTATGGGTTTGTCTGTGCATGACTGAGTTGTATTAGATAACAAAATGATGGCAGAGGAAGAACGATAGTGATCAGTGGGAGAAAGGGAGCAGAGAAAGAGCCAAACTTTTATTTCGACAGGAAAAATATAGCTAAGATGACCTCTCCACAACCTCGCCCCTTTTCTCTCTGAATGAACAAAACTAGGCCAAAGGAAGACAGGTATTTAGAAGAATCGTGTTGGGTGACTATGAGAGTGATCATGTACGGAGTGGTAAACTACAGCCGTTTCTGGTCTGGGTGTGTAGGGTGCCTGTGAAACCACAGTTCTGGAGACAGAGAGGGCTGTCAACACATGAGCATATCCATCACTCTAGTTTAATCAGATTTTAGCACAGTCAGCCTGTAACTCAATCATGAGCCTGGTTTCCCCTTTAGCAGCCCCTGCCACCTGTCATCACCACACAGTGCGTGTCAGGTGAGGGCGTGTCATTGGTATTATACACTGGGGTCGGTACAGCACAGCTGTAGGTGTGAGGGGTCACCTGCTGCCTGTCAAACCTCATTTGTAGTGCAATAAATCTTGATGTACTGTACAGTTTATCATTAAAATCCACCTCATGATTCCTATTCTTCATTGTTTTAATCGAATAATAATACACAGCACAGAGCACTGACGCCATCTACATCTCTAAATATCTCTGCAAATATATCTAATTTAAGATATTCATATCCCGGATTTACCAGAGGATTCTTCTACTGAGAATGCTATGATCCTGGGTAAACATTCATATAGCCAGAGAGAGAGCAGTGACTGTTCTGGTAAAGATAGAAACCCCGGCTCTTTGCCTTAATGGGTTATAAATTGTCAAAGAAAACATGATTAATATCAGAAGACTAAATGTCATGTTTACTTCAGATTTGAAATTGAGGTTGAACTCTGTGAACCACAATGATGTTGAGGGAATGAGCAAAGGAGGGAGGGGGGCATTGCAGAATTATTGCTGTTGTATATTGAATCTGAAAACTAATGAAAGTGGGCTGGTGGCATGTGAACTATGTGACCACAGTGTTGCTGCGTTTAATAGTGAAACCACCGATTCGTAATACCTTCAGATTCACTACTCACCAAACATGGAGACAGATCTCTGTATTGAAACCCTGCTGGCCTGTGTGTGCATGCATGTATTATCATGTGACTCAGAATGCCTGGGTGTCTGGGATTGGCATCAAATGCTGAGTGCCATCCAGTGATACATTATACCAGGCTAAACTGCTATGTAACCTAAACATGCCTGTGTGACAGAGCTAATGTCTATCGAGTACAGACATGCAGTACCAGTCAAAAGTTTGGACACACCTACTCATTCAAGGGTTTTTATTTTTATTATTTTCTAAATTGTAGAATAATAGTGAAGACATACAAACTATGAAATAACACATATGAAATAATGTAGTTACCAAGGAGCATTCTAGGTGAATCTGAATTCCAAAAGTGTGCAAAGTTGTCATCAAGGCAAAGGGTGGCTACTTTGAAGAATCTCAAAAATAAAATATATTTAGATTTGTTTCACACTTTTTTTGGTTACTACATGATATCATGTGACATTTCATAGTTTTGATGTCTTCACTATTATTTTACAAGGTAGAAATAGTACAAATAAATTAAAACTCTGAAATGAGTAGTTGTGTCCAAACTTTTGACTGGTACTATAAATAAAAAAGTATAAAACTTTGCAAAGCATAAAGTACACATTAATGTAAATATGTCATTAGTACCTGTATGCACACATACAAACTGTGGCGGAAGCATTCCAAGTACCTACTCAGATTGTCAGAAAATATGAAGCAGGAGATGGTGGCAGGTAGCCTAGTGGTTAGAGTGTCGGGCCAGTAACCAAAAGGTTGCTGGATCGACTCCCGGAGCTGACAAGGTAAAAATCTGTTGTTCTGTCCTTGAACAAGGCAGTTAACCCACTGTTCCCTGGTAGGCTGTCATTGTAAATAAGAATTTGTTCTTAACTGACTTGCCTTGTTAAATAAAAAGTAAATTCTGGATGTTGCTAGTCTTTGGTGTTGCTGGCAGATGTGACCAAGAGGTCATGTGAAAAAGGGTAACAATGCTGGCCAGTGGTTAATGTGAGCCAGGACCCTTGAAATCATGCAAACTTTTCTTTGTACAGTGCACACAGACAGTTTCTCACTATTGACTGTTCTTCCAGTTCTAGGGAGCCGTCCCCACATAAGAGGACCAATAATATATTGTGACAATATTTTGTATGACTAAGCAGAGGTCTCACTGTCAGAAAAATAATCCTGTCCCCAATTACAGTGGTCTCCGATTAAGCACAGAAAGCAGCCTTCAGATTAGTTTTCTACAACTTGAATATTTCAGCGTAATCAAAGGGGTTCTTTGTAAAACAAATTAAAATTGTGAAGGAAACAGTTCTCTTAACTGAAACAATTATTGTATTGGAGACAAAGCCTGTTCCAGCCTTGAAGAGGGTGGGGGAAGTTTTATTCCAATGTGAAGCCATCCTTGACATTTCCAGTGTTGTGTTGGCTGCACATCCTTTTCAGAGTTTTCCCAGCCTGAGAGATGCAGTGTGACCTGATGACATTCACAAACTCATCAGGCAGAGCCATGACATTCTAGGAGAAACACCTCCGCACCAGTCTCCCTGAGAAGCCGGTTTCATCTGCTCCGTTTAATACTCTCGGGAACATTATCATTGCTTTATTGGTTGCTAATATAAGGCCAACCTTTATAGTTTGTCTGTTATCCTTTACTCCCACCTGCCTGGTTTTAGTCAGTGAGTGATTGCAGACCTTCAGACAACATGGCCTATAATGGTGCAGTGCAGCCTTGAACAGATGGTCAGACCATGTGAAGATCTATCAAAGGCACACAGCACGAGCATGTCAAGGGCTCATCTGATAACTTGTGGGTGAGCATATGCAGGACCAAGCATGTTGTCATACTGTAAATTACACACGGGAGCGTAGTCAAGCGTATTATGATATACATGTACGCAGACAGAGCCGCCAGGCGGAAAAGGAGGGCAAGGATGACAAAAGGTGGAAAAGCAAAATAGCGACAGTCAAGCTAGTGTGGGGGAAACAAAAATAACTGACTTCATGATTTCAAACCAGAACAAACCTATAACTTGGTACCAGAATATCATGTTTTAGGATTAAATCAATCCTGAATCCCTTTGAACACCAACTACAAAGAAATACAGACATAATTCTCTGTACACAGGAGAAAAGACTCCTTCACTTTATTGCTGCACAACCATGAGGTATGAGGGGGAAAAAGAGACTTAAAAGGTCAAAGGGGACAGAACTTGTGCGGTTTAGCCTCTTTGCATCCACTGGTTTCAAGTTAGAGGTGTAAGGGAAGTCATTTTTTTCCTCAAGCCTTTGGTCCAGCAGAAGACTTTAGAAGTCAGGACCCTCTTTCTTCAGCTTGCTGTAGTCCATGTTCACTGAGTAAAACTATGAATGAAATAGAAGAACAATAAAGTTTAAGGACAAGACCATCAGGGATCAAATATTGATGAATAAGTTATTCTAAGCAAAAACCTGCCTTTACTTTCAGAATCATTCCCAGGTTTGTTATTGTGACTGACAATTAGATTGGCTGATCAGATTACTTACTAAACTAACAGGATTATACGATATAATTCATTCAACTATAGGATGAGTGGAGAGAGACGACAGCTCAATTACATTTTTGGCTCAAGCCACTACATTAACATGTTCCCTCACTGCGCTGTACAACCTCTGCTCACTACCATGTGCAGCAGAGACCAAGTTTAATGCACTGACCATCGTGATACATTAATCCAGACATAATGGATCATCCTGTAAGTGAGTGACCTACCTTGTGCTGCTGTGTGGGTTCCGTCTTGTTCCATGGCTCGGGGTTGCCATTGCGATTCCAACTACAACATAAATATTGAAATGAAACGTTTAACTAATAGCAATATACCCATCCTACACATTGAAATTGGCGTCTGACTTAAGACTAAAACACTCAAGGTCAATCCAGTTACTATGCGGTTCTCATTTCAGACGGTTTCCATTTGGACTGGAGCCTTATTAGCAGCGTGTTCTACAAGGGCCCTTACCTGACATGGGGTCCCATTGCCAGGCGCAAGAGATACGCTCCAGACATAACGGTCCCACCACCGATGAAGATGAAAAGGGGGACCAGCTGGAGGGAATAGAGAATAGTTAGGGGGAATAATAGAGGACAGGGTAAGGTGGCAATCAAGGGAAATATGGCTGACCCCATTCAGTCAACTGGTCGATTGTTTGGTCGATAGATTTTTTTATGGCACAGTAGACACCTGTCTGATTCGTGCCCGTCTCAGTGGACTAATCCATTACGGAGGCCGCTGGGGATGGCACAGTCCATCACACTAAGATGAGCATTGGCAACGTAAGGCACAGGTGCCGTGAGGGTATTTGAGATCATTTTGAGAACAAATTAAATTCCATTGGTTTTCCATAAATGGCTACTGCTTTGGACATGAAGCTTTTTGTGAGAGTATTCCTTTGGCCTATAGTATGTGTTTAGAAAATGTGTCTTAGGTATAATTAAAAAATGTTGAGTGAAGAAGGTAAGTGTGGCTTAGATGTTCAAGGTTTGTGTCTCTCCAGAATCTGCTCTCTACCACCAATTCAGGTGCATTCATTGTTTCATAACTTCATTGTGTGAATTGGTTTGCCCTTTGAGTGTCTTTCAAGTCACGATTACATATAAACTCAGCAGAAAAAAGAAACGTCCTCTCACTGTCAACTGCATTTATTTTAAGCAAACTTAACATGTGTAAATATTTTTATGAACATAAGTTCCAACAACTGAGACAAACTGAATAAGTACCACAGACATGTGACTAACAGAAACGGAATAATGTGTCCCTGAACAAAGGGGACACAGTCAGCAGTCAGTAACAGTCAGCATCTAGTGTGGCTACCAACTGCAGTCCTCATGGACTGCACCAGATTTGCCAGTTCTTGCTGTGAGATGTTACCCCACTCTTCCACCAAGACACCTGCAAGTTCCTGGACATTTCTGGGGGAAACGGCCCTAGCCCTCACCCTCCGATCCAACAGGTCCCAGTCATGATCAATGGGATTGAGATCCGGGCTCTTCGCTGGCCGTGGCAGAACACTGACATTCCTGTCATGCAGGAAATCACACACAGAATGAGCAGTATGGCATTGTCATGCTGGAGGGTCATGTCAGGATGAGCCTGCATGAAGCGTACCACATGAGGGAGGAGGATGTCTCCCCTGTAATGCACAGCGTTGAGATTGCCTGCAATGACAACAATCTCAGTCTGATGATGCTGTGACACACCGGCCCAGACCATAACGGACCCTCCACCTTGAAAATCGATCCCGCTCCAGAATACAGGCCTTGGTGTAACCCTCATTCCTTCCACGATAAATGCGATTCCAACCATCACCCCTGGTGAGACAAAACTGCGACTAGTCAGTGAAGAGCACTTTTTGAGACCTTTTTCCAGTCCTGTTTGGTCCAGTGGGTTTGTGCCCATAGGCGACGTTGTTGCAGGTGATGTCTGGTGAGGACTTGCCTTACAACAGGCCTACAAGCCCTCAGTCCAGGCCCTCTCAGCCTATTGCAGACAGTCTGAGCATTGATGGAGGGATTGTGTGTTCTTGGTGTAACTCGGGCAGTTGTTGCCATCTTGTACCTGTCCCACAGATGTGATGTTCGGATGTACCGATCCTGTGCAGGTGATGTTACACGTGGTCTGCCACTGTGACGATCAGCTGTCCGTCCTGTCTCCCTGTAGCGCTGTCTTAGGCATCTCACAGTACGGACATTGCAATGTATTGCCCTGGCCACATCTACAGTCCTCATGCTTCCTCGCAGTGTTCCTAAGGCACATTCACTCAGATGAGCAGGTTCCTTATCGTTTACTGCACCTACGTCTTTGACTCATCCTACTACAGTTTATACTTTTATATAATCTTTGCTGTTTTGTCTTTATTATCTCTTAATGCTAGGGGGTTACGAAACAGTGTGAAGCGCGAGGCCTTATTTGCTAAACAGTTTCGAACAGATTTTTGCTTTTTTCAAGAGTCTCACTCAATTTTGGCTGATGCCAAAAGGTCACAGTGGGGCAACGATATTTGGCTTTCCCATGGATCTGAACACTCTGCTGGTGTCACTACAATGAAAAATACCTTTGGTAATATTCTACACTCGGAATGTGACCCCTTTTTTTTCACTTTATTTGTCTTGTGATCAGTTACAATGACATTACACTCATTACTGTAAACTTCTAGAGGGTACAACACCAAACATGAGAATGATGAGTTACAATGACATTACACTCATTACTGTAAACTTCTACGGGTACAACACCAAACATGAGAATGATCAGTTACAATGACATTATGCTCATTACTGTAAACTTCTACGGGTACAACACCAAACATGAGAATGATCAGTTACAATGACATTACGCTCATTACTGTAAACTTCTACGGGTTCAACACCAAACATGAGAATGATGAGTTACAATGACATTATGCTCATTACTGTAAACTTCTACGGGTACAACACCAAACATGAGAATGATCAGTTACAATGACATTACACTCATTACTGTAAACTTCTACGGGTACAACACCAAACATGAGAATGATGAGTTGCTTGAATCTATAGAGAAACATATACTTCATTGGTTATCTAAATTTCCCAATTAGTTATTTTTGATAGGAGGGGACTTTAACATTACTATAGATAATTCAACTGATAGATGGCCCCCAGGTAGGCCAACCAATCAGAATTTGGGTTTAATACTTTTTATGGAAAAGTTTGATCTTACTGATGATGTATGGAGAGAGAGGTTTCCGGCAGACAAATCATTCACTTGGAGTAACAAAACAGGTTCCAGACAATCCAGAATAGATTTTTGGCTTATGTCCAAATGTATTGATGGTGAGTGTGTTACTACAAATATATGTACTACTCCCCTCATAGACCATAGGGCTATTTACATTGATATCAAAATATTTACCCCTGATACTAATCTTGGTAGAGCATCCTACTGGAAGCTAAATAGCTCATTATTAAATAATGATATAGTTAAATTTGAGGTTAAAGATCTGCTCTCACACTTTTGGGAAAGGGCGTGTGAAGAAAAATCTTATTGCAAGAACTGGGAGCTCTTTAAATTTGAGGTGTCCAAATACCTTATAAAATATGGTAGTAATCTTGCTAAGACCAGAAGAGCTGAGGAGGAAAAGGTGATCATTAAGATAACTTCCCTTTCTCAGAGGTCCCCAGCCGACCTCTCGGGGAAGGAGAAGATGGAACTAATTGAGTTACAAAATAAACTGGATAATATATATAAATTAAAAGCAGAAGGAGCCTTTATTAGATCTAGGAAAAAATGGATTGAGGAGGGAGAACAGAATTCATCCTATTTCTTTAGACTTGAGAAATTTCACTCTAAAAATAACACTATCCATAAGTTAAACATTGATGGTGTTATTACAGATGACCAAAAATTAATCGCTAAATACTGTAGCAATTTTTACAGAAAATTGTATAGCTCTACGTACTGTCAGGAAACCACAGATATGTTTTTTAACTCACTGAATAATGTTCACTCTATCAGTGATATAGAATCTAAACAGTGTGATGAACCCATCAAAGTTGAAGAGATTATAGTCTATCAAACATCTAAAGAACAATAAATCACCAGGTGTTGATGGAATTACATCAGAATTTTACAAATTATTTTCTGAACAAGTAGCTCCCTTCCTATTTGAAGTCTTTTTAGAGAGTATTAAAAACAATGTTCTCCCTCCTACAATGAGTCAGGGGTTAATAACACTGATACCTAAGCCTAAAAAAGAAGTGCTGCTCATCGATAACTGGCGTCCAATTTGTCTTAATAATGACTATAAGATATTAGCCTTACTACTTGCAAAAATAATTAAAGAAGTCCTGGATGCAATCATTGATGAAACACAGTCTGGCTTCATGAGGAACAGACATATTTCTAACAATGTCAGACTAGTATTAGACATACTTGACTACTCAGACCTAATAACTGAGGATAGCTTCATATTATTTTTAGATTTTTATAAAGCATTTGACACAGTAGAGCATCAGTTTCTCTTCCACTCCCTTGAGAGACTTGGCTTTGGGGATTTGTAGTGTAAGGCTATTAAGATTCTCTATGCAAATGGTAACAGCTCTATCAAATTAAAATATGGCACCTCACCTAGATTTGAGTTAAAGAGAGGAATTAGGCAAGGTTGTCCTATCTCTCCGTACCTGTTTTTATTAATCATCCAACTTCTTGCAAATTCTTTAAATAATAGTCCTGTACAAGGTATTTCCATAGCTGGTAAAATAATTATTATAAGCCAGCTGGCTGACGATACTACACTTTTTCTGAAAGACGCTAACCAAATTCCCATATCGATCAATGTGATACAATCCTTTTCCAAAGCGTCTGGTCTATATCTTAACATTAATAAATGTGACCTCATAGCTGTCAACGATTGTGTGACACCTTCATATTATGGTATTCCAGTAAAAGAAGAACTTACATATTTAGGCATAACCATTACAAAGGATCAGAAGTCTAGAGGCTTACTAAATTTGAACCCTCTTATTAAAAAAACCCAGAAGAAACTAAATCAATGGCTAGAGGGACTTATCTTTAAAAGGTAGAGTCCTAATAACCAAGGCTGAAGGTATCTCTAGACTAACATATGTTATCTTGACAGTAAAATAAGCAAGGAGATAGACCAGATGCTTTTCAACTTTCTTTGGAGAAACTGTACCCATTACATTAGGAAAAGTGTTGTAATGAACACTTATGAGAATGGTGGACTGAATTTTCTGGACTTTACTACTTTAAATAATACTTTTAAGATCAATTGGATAAAACAATTCCTAAGAAGACCCACTTCTATCTGTAATTTTATTCCTCATCATGTCTTCTCTACTTTTGGTGGCCTTAACTTCATGTTGTTTTGCAATTATATTATTGACAAAGTTCCAGTGGAACTTTCTGCTTTTCATCGGCAGGTTCTCTTGTCATGGTCCTTAATTTATAAACACAATTTTTCTCCACACAGATATTATATATGGAATAATCGGGATATATTGTATAAAATACCTCTGTTTTTAGAATATTGGTTCCAAAATAATATCCTATTGGTGAGCCAACTGGTAAATGCAGAGGGTCTTTTACTCAGTAATAAAGAATTCTTATCACTTTACAAGGTCCTGTGAACATCTAAAGATTTTGCAATTGTTTTAGATGCCATTCCCTCAGGTGTTGCTATGTTATTCAGGAACATGTCAAGACCTGACCCTCAGAGCCTACCTTCTATTGACCCTGTTGACTCATCAGTAGGAAAGACCTGACCCTCAGAGCCTGCCTTCTGTTGACCATGTTGACTTATCAGTAGGAAAGATTTGTTTCTCTTTTGGTCCATTCAACAACAGAGCGATACGAACCTTGTTTCAGCAGGATGTTGTATCAATCAATACCTTATGTCATGCCTTATTGGAATGGATTTATTGATAATATCTGTTGGGAAAAAGTTTGGATGTTGCCACACACACACACCTACTTGTTAACAAAATTAAGGAAGTTTCCTTTAAAATTATTCATAAATATTATCCTGCCAACCACTATATGAAGAAGTTTAAGGAAAACATCAACTCAAATTGCTCCTTTTGTAATGACCACCCAGAAACAGTTTTGCATCTTTTTTGGCATTGTATGCATGTAAGAAAACTGTGGCAAGACATCAGTAGGTTTATAATTGAACACATTTATGAAGATTTTACACTATTGTGGAGAGATGTAGTGTTTGGATTCTTTACATACAATAGAAATAAGCGGAATAATTTTTATCTAATTAATTTCATTATTCTTTTGGCCAAATTTCATATACACAAATGTAAATTTACAAACAGAAAACCACATTTTCGTACCCTACAAAAATAAATTGAACTGTATTTTAAGACGGTTAAATGCTATACTAACAAAAAAGCTGTTAGAATTGTAAGTATATGCATGTCCCTTAAGGTCCTTGTGTAATTGTAATGTGATATTGTACCCCCTAGCTCGATTGTCTATTGTTTGTAATCTATGTATGCTTGTAATCCCTCATGTGCTTTATGTATTGATTTGTTATTAATTTTTTTTAAAGATACGTGAACGTGCCATTTATAACTAGCTAATAAAGAGCTACGTTAAGAAATATCCTGTAGTACTGCATTTTATTATTTTGTACAAAGTGTGCAAAACAAGACAATAGCTAGTTAACCTTTTTCAATAAAGGGCCACTACACCGGCTCGTGACTCTGTGACACTGGCATAGTAACGTTATGTCCTCGGTTAACCGCCTCGTCCTTGACCGAGTTGAGGCCTTTTTTTGCCAGGTCGCAATTCCAGCAACTAACCATCTAACGTTAACTAAACATGCTCGCGCCCTCCCACTTAAAAAAAGTGTAAATAGTAGTAACATTCAATCATTTTTGAGTCCTTGCCCTTTCAAGTACATAACCCACACTGGCGCCAACTGGCTACAGTAGCTAACAAGTTAGCAAACAGGGCCGTTTCGGTCTGTGGTAAATGCCATCACTTGTCAATCAACGATCAATGCAGCAAACACCATATCGTTATATTCAATCTTGTCATTCTCCAATCATTCAACAATACATGACGAAAAGGCGACTTTGGGGGAAACGAGTAACGTAGTAAAAATCGAGGTTAGCTTCGAAGTTAACGTTAGAACGACGCAAATCCCCCCCCAAAAAATCTATACGATTTAGCAAACTTCCCGAATTCACATGTACTTACTGCTGGGTGGCTTTTAAGTTGCCGGCTAACTGTGCTCAGCATTGTGAGGGTTTACTTCTCCCAATTTGTACAGAAATAACCGGATTAATGTAGGCCTTGCCAGGCAGTAACTGAGCGTATTTTCAGATACGTTTCAGAGACGTCAATGATTTTTATAACTGACTCAAGATAGACCACAGTCTGTCGTTTCCAATAGGAGCAGATGAACGAATCATAATGGGTCGAACAAGCAAGGAGGTGGGAGCAAATCACGAGCCAGTGAGATCCATTCGCCCTTGCACTCCTTCTATTAACAATGCATTTTCTTTTTCTTTGACAAAGTCTACAGATTCTAGTTTTGGAAACAGAAACCTGTATGGAGATAAAATGTTTCAGCGATGATAAAATTTGCAGAATCTCGGCCAAAGTCCATCTCGTTCAATCTTCTCCCACTGCCGGCCACTTAGCTTCCTCTCGTCACCATATCTGGTTGTGAGTGGAAACACCAACCGGATGCTTCACATTTATACATCCGGCGAAATATCTGTCTCATTGTTCTATCTGTGGAGATTCCTCACGCCCTTGAGTCCTCAACTCGTTCTTCTTCTTCTTTGGTGTGGTTTAACGGCGGTTGGCATCCAGCCAATATATGTTGCATTACTGCCACTAACTACACTCAGGTCTAAATCCCTTATGCTTTACGGAACAAAATTAAATAAAATAATATGAAGAAAAAACTGTCATCTAACCATTATAAACCCACCACCCAATTCCAATATTTAAAACCCTATCTGGACACCACCACTCAAAACACCCTGTAACTCTTCTGAAGTAAAATCTTGTACACACAAATATTTCTCTGAGGCTGCCACCAGAACCTCTATTTTCTGGGACTTATGTTCCATCCCTGTGGTTGATAACCATTGCTATAAATGTTAAGAAGCCATTCTTACTGAAGCATATGTCACTCATAGGCCTATCCTTCTGTGCTGGCACAGATCTACGACTCACACAGATCCTCTCAGGATCCCTCCACCTTGAACCATCTTCCTCTACTTTCTTCACTGCCTCAGCATACGACACCCTCTGCACTTCTCTAATCCTGGTAACCTCAACCTTCCTCTCTCGCAACAGACCCTTCTGATCCATGGGCATCCCTACAATTAACATATAGCGCTTCTTTCCCCAATACTACACATTCCTTTGTCTCATGCCCTTCTGCACACTTCTCACACCTAGGAACCTACCTCCTACACACTGCTGCCACGTGCCCATAAGCTTGACACCTGTAACAACCTAATGGATTCAGCACAGAAGCTTGTACGGGATTACTGAAATATCCTAACATCACTTTGTCAGGCAAAGACTCAACATCAAAACTCAAAAGAACAGATAATGACTCCTCTGTTTCACCACTCACGCCACCCTGTCTGCGTCGCACCAAACGACAAGCATCACAAACACCGGGTATCTTCCCCTTCATCTGGTCCACATTCACATTTACCGCTACCCCAGTAATCACTCCTTTCAATGGCACCCTGTTCTTGAGAAAAGAAACAAGTCACCACTCTTGTCCCCATTCGTGTGGCTCCCGCGTGGCTCCCGCTCCCTCCGACTGACAGAAATACAAATAATTATCACAAGCCCACTTTGGGTTATCTACACCGACTCCACAGCACCCAACTCCGTTATCACCCACCCTGAAACCATATATGGATCAGCCAAAAAGCAGGGGCCTACTTTCTCCAAAAATGTCACTCCTACTGTAACAGTCCCATATTTATCCTGACCATCGGTACAAGGCTCAGGCTCCAAGAACCTCACCAAACCTGGTACCAAAAACTGGGCCACCTCTGGTAATTCGCTCTCATGCACTTCCATTTCGCCTCCAGAACTGGATCCGGTGTACGGCTCACTCTGTTTGCACTTGCTACCAGCCTTCTTCCACCTCCCATCTCCCTTTTTTTCGCCATCTTCAACAGATTCAATCTCACCCTTTACCACACTCACTCTCTTCAACCGCCACCTCTCTCTTTCCCTCCATTCTTCCACCGTATTCCAAAAATACATCCCCATGTGATAATATTGCACTTCTCCCAACATACATCTAGTTTTTATCCTCTCATGGGACTCACTTTCCTTCTCCCTTGATCAAAGTCTCCATTCCTCTCCTTCTCAACGAAATACATTTTACACTGCAGTCTTATCTTAATTTTCAACCAGTAGGCAGAGATGGTTTAGTTCATCCCACCACATAATATGTTTGTCATCTGACAGTAAATAAAGTACCTCAACCTACTAAAGCTTTTACCAGTCCAATTATATCTGATTATATTCAATCACTGATTAGCCTACTTCAAGGAAGGGAATAAGGAAGGATGCTTTTTCAAAGTATTTGAACAAGGCCTCAGTAGGTTTGAAGATGAATCCCACCAGTCATGCAACAGAAGCATTCATGGGATAATATTTGTAGGGAGGGATGGAAGATTACTTTCACTTGACTCTGTCTCACACACCTACGGTGCTTTCAGTAATGATACTCCAGCGTCTTCAGGGGTAGACCAGGCTTCACTCAAACTAACCCTTCACCTGTTCATCCAATACCTGAGCCACTATGCCTAGCTGTCGGAGGCTCTTAACTAGGTGGGATGCAACACTATCCCCTTGGAAGCGCACACCGACATCATCCCACTTCTGATAACACAGCAATTTTGTTGGGTAGCCGACCGGGACTCAAACCTGCGTCCAAACCACTGCACCATCAGGTCCTCTTGTGTTGAACGAAGGAGGCTTTAAAACAGTATCGTACTGTTCAACTACTGCTATTTGACAGCATTCTTTTATATTATAAGGTTGATGCTACATCAGAGAACAGCATCCTCACACTACATGTGTTGTAATTCATTGTCTCTATCAGCAGGACCTCGGGATAGCTTGCCCAAACAGTGAGCTGGACAATTTCGTTTTCTGTGTGCTCTGCCAGTGTCCTGCAGCTCACCCTGATAATCAGATTGCCTCGCCAACATCTACCAACGTTAGTTTCCTCTGAATTGTATTTTCACTGAAAATTGGTCGTTAACCACTCATAAGAGTTTCTGCACAGCCGGTCTATGATGCTGTGTGGGAAAGTTCCAACCAGTGAAGTAGATATAATTTGATAGACTACAACAAACAAACCTTCCAAAAGTCTTTCAGTATTAAGTAAAACAAATGCTGTCACGCCCTGGTCTTAGTTATCTTTGTTTTCTTTATTATTTTGGTTAGGTCAGGGTGTGACATGGGGGATTTATGTGTTTTGTCTGGTCTAGGGGTTTTGTATGTTTATGGGGTGTTTCTAGTCTAGGCGTTTATGTAAGTCTATGGTTGCCTAGATTGGTTCTCAATTAGAGGCAGGTGTTTATCGTTGTCTCTGATTGGGAACCATATTTAGGCAGCCATGTTCTTTGGGTATTTTGTGGGTGGTTGTCTTCTGTCTTTGTGTCATTGCACCAGATAGGACTCTTTTGGTTTTCACATTTGTTGTTTTTTGTAGTGTTCTCGTGTATAGTCTTTATTAAACATGTTGAACTCTAACCACGCTGCATTCTGGTCCTCCTCTCCTTCAAAAGAAGAAAACTGTTACAAATGCACTTCCATGACATGCTTACATGATACATTTATCATTTTGAGAAAGAACAAGGTCATTGTCAGCCTGGTGTTCCAATCCTAGAACCATGGAAAACATGTTTAATTGTCATATCAAAACACAGATTCAAGCCATATCATGTCTCCTTCTGTTTAATTGTCATATCAAAACACAGATTCAAGCCAAATCATGTCTCCTCTGTTTAATTTCATCCGGTTTTAATTATCTGGAAAATAATTTTACGTTGGCAGATTTTCATGCAGTTTGGCCAAAACCTTCAATAATAGCAATTTATTAAACATATAACTATGCTGATACCATATTATGGTTTCCCTTTTACTATGTATTCAAGGCATATCCTACTTTTACTTTTAAAAAGCAACAAGATTTAGCTGTCAGATTGGCCATGAGTATCAAACAAATTGGTTCATTTACAGTATTTTGTTTATTATTAACATCCTGAGTCAACTCCATGGAAGTGTTAAAACTCCTCATCTACAGCATGTCAACGTTCAGAATCTTGTGCAGGTCTCAACAACTTGAGATCTGATAATAAATAGAGCTTTACTTGGAAAACTTCTACTAACTGACAAGATAATCGACTTGTTTATTAGGGTGTTTTTCTGTAACCAATGTCTTTACTACGGTTACAAATACCAGTGAAAACCAGGCATTCCGTGGTGATGAGTTCATGAGGTAAATCTTGGAGCTACTATTCATAGGCCTGTGTGGTTCAGATGTAGTCCAAAGGGAGGAGCAACCTCAACAACCACAAGGGATTTGACGTGCATGTTGTCATCTTTCCTCTGCCCACCCATCTCATTCTGCCCCATTTCCTCTTCATGTGGATGTGGTCTTGCTGTCTCAGTAGATGATGCTTGTCTGTCTTAGTAGGTTCAGGAGAATGGGAACGTTTGAAAACATAGGGGCTTCTTTCATGATTATGTAAAAAAAAAATGATAATATGGTAACTAACAATGACTAAGTGTATGTAGGTGTACTGCCTAGGCAGGATGTGGTAAGAAAATCAGAGCGAGATGGATTTCTGTCCACTGGACTTTCAGTTTGTCAGTTTTGCCATGACATATTCCAGGTTCCTTAGTGTGTGGTCTTCTTTGGTGTCTTGCCAAATTTGGCATCAAACCCGAGACCTTAAATGAAAAAGCACATGATACAATTAAGACAGTAGAGGTGTCTGGTCATCTTATCAACCAAAAAGAGACGTCACTACTAGTTGAGGCCTATGAGCTCCAATGGAACATCTCCATAAGCAGCTGAAGAGCAGCTCAGCATTTCAACTACGAGGTGAAGCTTAAAGTTACTACAGACACATGAGCACATGGTGGAGGGAGATGGAGAGAGAGAGAGAGATTGAAACAGAGAGATAGTCACAACATCAGAGAGATATTAAGAGTTAACAAGTTAATGTTGTTACTCACCAAGGAACACCAGGATAGTGCCGACCCACTGCATGGTGTTGAGGACGTTGCCGAACAGAAGGACAGAGCCCAGGATGGTAAAGAACTTCCGTGTGGTAGTGACGATGGAGCAGGTGAGAGGGCCGAAGTACACCACAGTCATGAAGATGAAGGTCTAAGAGAGGAAGAGGAGTGAATGACTGTTACTATAAAATACCCTCTGCAATGAGAATGAGAGCAAAATAGCGAAAGACCACTGTAAACCAGACACTGGCACTTATCCATAAGCATCACACGCATGTGAACCAATTAAAATGTACAATGTGATTTGCAGACATGGAAATGTTTTCCTTTTAACACACACACACACACAGTCACACCCATGTGAGACACACCTGGCCTAAAGCACTAGTTATTCCAAACAAAAGGATGTTCCAGAAGATGCTGGGGTGACGGTCTGTGAAGCTCAGGAAGTCCCATACCTCACCTGTCCACAACACCCCTGAAAGAAAAACACATGGGATAATTTACTGAAAGTGACACAATTCAGCATAAATTGATTTATTTTTTCCTGCATGTAACAATTGCTTTTTTATTTAACCTTAATTTAACTAGGCTGCTTGATTCTTATTTTTTAATCTCAAGTTATAAGATTGGTTAGCCTTTTCTTCTGCTACAAATGTGGGGAGAAGCCAATGAATTACTTTAATTGTTTTGGAATCAAACCCATGCTGAGATTTGGTTCCATGACTTTATGGTGAAAATGCCTGTTCCAAAATCAAAATCAACAGTGGATTAAGGGCTCCCCCTACTGGTACACAGCAGTAACAGCAGTTTGATTAGGTTGAATAGAACTGGGGAAGTGGGGACTGCTTTGGCCAAAACCAAACAAAGGGTTTCTGATAAAAGTAAGGCTGTAGAAAAGCATGAGATTGGGACACTTAGACTGAGAAGGAGGATCTGTGATGAAGATATTTTATTGAATAAATAATGGTGTATGTGGTAGAGATGGGGAGTTGGCAGAGATAGAGATACAGAAGAAACAAAGCAGAGAGATCAGACAAAGTGTATATTTTCACACTAGTGAGGGACAACAGGTGTCTCACCTAGTCCCAGCACCAGGGTGGACCACATGTTGATGTTGAGCATCATGTGGTTGGCACTGGTCTGGAAGAGATTCCTCATGTGGTCCTGGGCCACACCAGTCAACCCGTCCATGGTCAGAGATAGCAGCTACGATACAGGGAGAGAGAAGGTCACATTTACAAACCCACAGAGGCACAGACAGCAAATGCATATATAGGCAGAGAGAAACACAGACGAGATCACAGAGATAATAACACAGGCAGATGAGGACAGTTACACTCACCAACAGGATCTCCCCGAAGCCGAAAGCAGATTCTGTGGAAGTGACACTCTTGTTGGGTTTATAGAGGAACAGGGCCACCCCGCTGACGATCAACAGCACACACAGGTACTTGGCCAGTGGGTATTTCTTCCTCAGTACAAATACACCCAGAATCATCACTGTGGAACCAAAGGCAAAGGGATGTGAGGGGCGGTTATCAGCAGCAGCCATCACTGGTCTATTAGGTTGATGTGCACATAGAAAGACAAGTCAGCCAGGGGGTAAAAACCATGGCTGTGTAGATTAATGGGCTGCACGTGCTCCAGGGATAAGACTGGTCAGTGTATTACTATAGAACACACTAACCCTAGACAGTGTTTACATATTGCAACATACTGGGCGGGACAGAAGACTAGGCTCATGTACTTATTGTTAGCATGACACTTGCAGTCATAGGAGTATACATGGGGAGACAGCGACTCACAGCAGGTGCATGCAAATAGAATGTATGTTCATTAAACAGGGACACTGAGTTTGGAAGGGCTGATGGGATGTGTAGTTTAAAAAAGGTGCAATATGCAGATATCACACAGATATTTCCTGGTTGCTAAAATAGTTTGTCAAATGTCAGTGTATGTGACAAAACAAGCCATGTATAGTGTAAATAATCATTGTACCATAGAAAACCGAAAGTAAAAGATGCAAAAACAAAACTTAAGAAAGGGAAGGATAGAAATAGTGCACATAGAACAGATACACTGCTTCTTAGACTGGCTTGCAATGAGAATGACAAATCTATAACTCATATTTCAATGTGAATTTGGTTCGGTCGCCCAAAAAGTTACATATTGCAGCTTTAAAAATGGCACTGGAAATGCAGATAAGGGAGTCTGGCTGACACTGAAACATGACACACTGCTGCAGTAAGAGGCCATGCAATAAAATAAGGCAAACTAAACCCTCAAACCTGCACTGGTCACCAAGCCAAAGGCTGCATATGACTTGTTTATTACATATTCAGGTGTTGAGAGTGGGGTCAGGATGAGCAATAATATAATTATTACACCTACCTGGGATGGGCTTACAAGACTTCCCCAACACCTGTGACAACAATAGAGGTTGTTTAGATATTAAAATAATAAAATATCACAACAAATTATGATGATGACAGCGAGGGATAAGACTGACCTGTGTGGGGTAGTTGACATACTGTAGGGCAGAGTTGCTGGATACCATGGCTCCAAGATAAGACAGGGAACACACTCCATAGAGCCAGCTCTTGGTGTGGTCTGGTCTGGAACCCTCAAAAAACTGAATCACTAATGGGGAGCAGGTAGAGAAGAGACATCTATAATACATGGAGATTCAATACCAACAGACCATTCAAACACCCACGGGGGGCAAGATATGTTGGAGATAACTGTGTTGGACAGAAAGTGAAAGGCCACGATTGATGACTATGTGTGGTTTACTCACAGATCCTGGCAAACCCAGCATTGATGATGCATTGGATGAATACCAGTGTTGTGGCATAAACAAACTTCTCCTTCTTCTCCCCCTCACCATACTGTCCTCGGGTACTGGGTAAATCAGGCAAACAGCATTATGACAGTTTATCAGTGCAACCACTCATGTTAATCCAGAGTTAATCCACTTCTTATTACACATATAAGACAGGTGTGACACACAACAACAATCAGGCCTTGATATTCAGCAAGGGAATTATTTGTTAATTAAACTGTGGAGTATCTGTAGGCTAGAAAAAGAGAATGAGAGGGCAGTATGAGGTACTAGTAGTCTGCTCTGGTTGACTACAGATACAAATCATCACTGGAAACAAAATGAGATTCCTCACCCTTAAGTGACATACCATTCAAGACATATCTACAGTATGTAGCAAGCTAATACCATAGGGATATAGTTTTTTGAACAGTTTCAGCTCTGTAGAGTTGGCTCGCCTACATTCGATAATGACATGACATGACATGTTGCACTACAGCATCACCAACTAACATATGTGCACAAAGAAACAGCCAATAAAAGCAATGTGCATCAAGAGCCTATGTTTAGAAATCAATGATGTCGCTCGGATGTCAGACCAGGAAACTACTTACATTGTCTCTTGTAATATACCATAGTAAAAATAACAAACGAAGACTCCGAGGAAACAGACAATGAATCGTATACGCTCGTTCTGCAGTAGCGAGGGCTTCCCCGCTCCCTTTCCTGCAGCCATGCTGTCCTCTAGCTGTCCGGGTATGGAAACCGATACAGATCCGATCCCCGTACCCCTCAAAGCAACGTCCCGCTCCACAATCCCAGATATCACAAGCCCGGAAATGGTGACGCTGTAACGTTACCCTAACTGGGCAGACAGTTACTAATGTGACTACAGATCAGTCCGTGGTTCCTCTTCAAAGATTTAGCTAAATGTCCCTGTTAGCTAGCTGACTTTGCTAGCTAGCTAACGTTAGTTAGCCAACGTTAGATTGGTGGGTTGGTTGTTAGCAATTAGCAAAATCCATCATTGTTGTCAATCCAGCTGTCGCAGTATAGTGTTGACTCCGGAATATATGTCTTTAACTGCAGGTCTCTCGTACTAGCAAACGTTACTCCTGTCCCGATCCAGGTTATGTCAAAGGCATCCCATTCAGACAATTTTCCCGGTGGAAACCGGAGTGTAGTTGTTTTCATTGAGATACGTCAGAGAACAAGCTGGCTCAAAGACCTCAGTGGTTCATTAGGAGCCCTCAACGGATATGCTTGAGTTTGTAGCTACTATACCATTCATATAAAACAGTGCTGGCAGAACGCAGATGCTACAATTTTATAACTATGCATGAACCATGTGATTTGTTTTCTCATTTGAATCAACTTATATGCAGCATACAAGGTAGCTCGAAAATGTTATTATTTTTGTTGATGTATCAAAAGATTCAGCTGTAATATTTTTGTGATCTATACTCTTTGATTTATTGTTCATTTAAATGGCAGTCTACACAGACGACTATTGAAAACATTTGCGGGGCTTTATCGAACTTGTCGCGTGTCTTTTTTCGTACAGGGATGTGGATGGATTCTATTGGTCCAAATAAGGCAATAAACCACAAGATTCTGCCATTGAAACAGACGGACTAGAGAATGGGCGGGGCTTCTACTCCAGAGACACGGCTACACGTGTCGAAGACAAATTTGACAACATTGAAATGCACCACCACATTTTAGCATTGTTCAATAATCATGACTGAACCCATTCACAATTGGTTTAATGTCCATTTAATGTTAGTGTCTACTGTTAAACTAAAAACATGTTTAAACAACTTCAATGCTTAAAACATTACATTTTACAGGAAAGTAATGGAAGAACACCTACATATTGGTGAAACAATGTCATTTTACATCACAAAACAGTAAGGTAAATCTTATCCGAAGCTGGGGGAAAGGACAACTATGTCGAAATGATTCAGACTACCTTTACATCAGAAGAGAGCAGAGGTTCATGCTCATGCATGACACAACATGCATTTCAAACTGATATAGGAACAGCCACTATATTGCCATAAACATTGCTCATCCTCAACCTGAGCAAGGGATAGGTCACGTCACAAAGTGAGTACTCACTAGGTATACTCACAAACCAACTGTAAAAACATTCTACTAGGCCCTAAATATGGGAAATGTCTATCATAATGAACAATTACTTGACAGATTCAAAAACAATACATTCACCCCCATCAATGGGACAAGAGAATACAAAGACAATATCCAAATTCATGATAAACATTGGGACTCAGAAATGGACATACCCCATTCCATCTTTTGTCTTGCCCATTCACCCTCTGAATGGACACACACAATCCATATATCAAGGCTTAAAAATCCTTCTCCTACCCTTCATCTACACATTTGAAGTGGATTTAACAAGTGACATCAATAAGAGATCATGGCTTTCACCTGGATAGTCTGTTATGTTTTGTATACCTCATGTATATGAATACATAAGAAAAAATTTAGACATTTTGCAATAAATTGAATACCTGATTTCCCACCAAAATGTCTGAACAATATCTGATTTGATAAAAAAATTCCAAATGTTTGGAATATCTTCATTCATTGTCCAACTTTTATATATTTTTTAAAAACCTTTTAAACATTTTGCCGACCCTTGCTAACTTATGGGAATGTTAAATAGACACATGGAATTCTAATGAGCACTTAGGTATTGTGAACAAAAGTTCCATGAACTATATTTTGGGGAAGTGATCCGGAAGCCAAATGTTTTGTTCAGTTGTGATCTCCTGCATGGTGTTGATGAAGCTGCCTTCCAATACCACATTTGATGTTGCATCCATACTGTATGTGTGTTTTCTTGCAGGTTTGTGTGATGGCAACAATGGACATAATCCTACATGTTTGAAGCAAAGATTGTTAAACTATATGAATGGAATTATTTTTTTAATGCAAAATGAGTGTGTCATAGGCCTACTAAGCTAAATCTCAATGATGAGTTGAGCACTTAGAAATGGTAGATGTAGCTAGCTAGTATACTGACAGAGTCAGTACAATTCAGACATGCACTATTGACAACTGACTGAGGCCCAATTAACTTGTTCTTCAACTTTCAGTTCAAATGTTCATGAGAATACATAGGTATTGTAAAGGGAGATTAATAATCAGGGTATGAATAACATATTTACTCTTTGGAGTGCCCACATACATATGGGGTATGGTAGTAACCTTAGGTGCAAGACGCACTGTTTTGTGTCAAGCACTGGAACACTGCTTGGTTTTTCACGCCCAAAAGTTTCCTTTGTGTATCAAATAGGGTCCACCACCCAAAGGACATCCAGCAAACTTGACACCTGTGGGAATCATGTCCAGTAGGGGGGGGGGGGGGGGGGGGGGGGGGGGGGGGGGGGGAGTTGATGTACATTTTCTTTTGTGTACATCACGCATCTTTAAATATTTATTTTGTGATAAAGATCATTATATGTGCCTCAGTTGCATACATCAATACATTTTTATAAAAGGGTAGAAACAGGGCCGCAATCAAAAACGCATTTAAAACGCATGTCGATCCCACCGATCAATGCATTTAAAATCAAAACGCATGGCTCTAGATCCCACCGATCAATGCATTTTAAATCAAAACGCATGGCTCTAGATCCCACCGATCAATGCATTTAAAATCAAAACGCATGGCTCTAGATCCCACTGATCAATGCATTTTAAATCAACGCATGGCTCTAGATCACACCGATCAATGCATTTAAAATCAAAACGCATGGCTCTAGATCCCACCGATCAATGCATTTAAAATCAAAACGCATGGCTCTAGATCACACCGATCATTGCATTTAAAATCAAAACGCATGGCTCTAGATCCCACCGATCAATGCATTTAAAATCAAAACGCATGGCTCTAGATCCCACCGATCAATGCATTCTTTACATTGTTGAGATCATACATAATATCACTATAGTCCGAGTGTTCCTTTTCTGAAGTTGCTTTTATTTTAGCGCATCAAATGTGTAAATACTTACACTGCATTAAATCATTAATTTGTTTAAATAAACACTTGCTCAACAGAATAATGGAATAGATCAATAGAATTAGTGCTTCAATCTAGTTGACATTGGTAAAGTTCTCGGTCATCTTTCGCGGAGCAAAGACATTTTAGGGACCGGGGAGAAAATACAATAACGCAACAAAAAAAAATTAAGGGAAAGATTTTCTGTCCAAATGACATCGGTTTGACCGGCTGTATGGGGTAAAGCTGTGAAAACGACCCAACGTGTTTCTGATAAGATTTCAGTTCGGTTTTGATGCATTTTTTATGTGGTTGAAATACTATCAGCTTTTATGATGAAGACAGCACCTCTACAGATGGTATCTGAGCATGGCATTCTCTCAAGATGCATTAATAAATCATATTTCTCCACTCCTGTTCCACATTTAACCCTACATTTAGTGTATGATTTTACTGCAAGGAATGCTTAATTCTGCAGGAGTTATTATTAAGGCTGTGTGAGAGGTTATAGACCTACAAGTCAGTGCCCAGATTTCACAGTTCCCTTGACATGCCGTCTGCTATCATCCTCTTTTACCACTTCACCAAATCGTTTCCAAACATGACTTTTCTGGCCCTCCCTTCTCTTTGTTTTCAACTCTCCTGTCATAGCTTTTGTCTTATTGAATTAAAACAATGTCCTTTTTGCCTCTGTGTATTGATAACTTTTTCTGCCTGTTCCCAAAAGTATTACTTGGCGATTGGCTGTGGGCTATTTGGCGTGCCTACAGTTAAGCCCTGCAGATTAGGTTTATGCACTAATACCAGATAGCCGAAAATAATGAAAGATGAACGACAATGTAGCCTTTATAAATTGCACAATAATTACACATTTATGGATTTTTTAAAGGTATTATTTCTCTTTATTCAACCAGCCTGCCACCCGCCACACAATATTTAATGACTCTAAACCCATCCGCCCCACAGATATAACCGCGGGGACTGCGGGTTATGAGTCAACCCGGGCATCACTAATTAGTACATCTCTGACTCCAAGCTCTAACTATAACAAATCTAAGGGTATCAGAGCAAGGCCAAGTTGTGTAGAATAAAAGTGTCACACAAACATTTGTACAACTTATTTACCCCCCCCCTAACCAAGGGGGCAAGTGACTATCAATGTACCCAGAGCAGCAAGTCCCTCTGAGAATCAGGATAGAACACCAATGACAGATTTGATCCTGATCCCACAGAGGACCCACTGTAGAGGTCTCTTTTTGTTGATCTTAGTTGAATAGATCTGGAGGCTTGTCATAACAGTCTCTGACAAGGTGGTGGCAGCCATCTTGATTTAATCTATTAGGATAAATCCATCCTCATTAGTCTGAAAACAACCCCATCTCCACAGTCACATGGTGGTTGTGTCCTGGAGGGATCCACTCATGTAGCCCCCAACCGAATGCCCAACTGTCTGGTAGGGGGCAGAGCCTTGACCTGAGCAGCCTGTGACAGGCGAGACTGACAGGCCGCGGAACAGGAGGTCCATGGAGGGCAGCAAGGGCTTGAGCAGACTGACAGGGCAGAAGGCAGAGCCTCCATGGGGAGTGAAATTCACCTTGTTGGGGTCAGGGCAGGATACCTGGAGGAGAGGCTCTCTCTGACAGGGAGACCTGGGGTTGAGGGACAGAAAGAGAGACGATTAGCCCAAATCATTTCTAATTACACAAAGTCTCTGTGTGTTTCAATACTCACATAGCCTCTTCACACACTACACGTACTCGCTCACAGCCTTCAGGGGGCTCCCTCTGGAAGGAGTAGGTCTTGTTGGGACGAGGGGAGGAGGAGGGCTGCAACAGGGAGGGGTCCAGAACAACTGGAGAGGGGCACACGGTCTCACAGTCCACAGGGTCTACACAGAGAGGGGGAAAAAATGATTTAAAAAGGGTACACTACGGTATTTAAGTCATTCAAGTCTAACAAACCATCCATTTACTCACCTGGCTCTCCCATGGGGCAGGGAGACTGAGATGGGGAGAGAAGAGCTGGGTTCAGGGAACAGGGAGACTCAGATGGAGAGAGCAATGCAGAGTCGAACGAGGCAGGGGAGGGTTCACTCTGGGTACCACTGCTGCACCTCTGGGCAGGAACTGGGGCTCTGTGGCCATCTGGGACATCCAGGATCTAACAGGGGAACAGGGAGAGGGTACAGTGAGGCTATGGGACACTAGCCATTGGAGAGAAATAAGAGCTAATTTGCTGTCACTAGAGGGATCCAGTGGCTCCATAGAGGGTTGAGATCATGGATCTAAGCCAGCCGGTGCCCAAGCAGATAGGCTGTATTTAAACATGCTCACCTTGTGCTGGTCCTCAGGTGTCTCTGACACAAAGACCCCCTCCAGCTCCAGGTTCAGACCTTCCACACTGCGCCGCAGCCGAGGGGCCAACCTGCTCAGGGGCACCGTCTGGGGGGGAGGGGGTCACCAAGGACACATGAAAAAGGAGCACAGGAGTGTGTATGCTCTCATCTTATCTGTTCCACACAAAGGGGCTTGAGTGTGAGGGTATGTACCAAAGGCCATGTAGCTACGCGTATGAGTACGAGTGTATTCCTGTCAATGTGCATTCCTGTCATAGCGTGGCGATGGTGCAACCAGGCAGCTTGATGACACCAGCTCCTAAGAAAAGCAGTGCTGTTTTTCTAGCCCTGTTGCTAACGTCTCTCTACTCTGCCTGAGAAACTCAGGAGGCCAACCATCAGTGTTCTGTGTCAGTGAATACTCCGAACACCTCCTGGGTCCCACTGTCTGCATACATGATCTTACGTTACTGTCATCCAGGGGACATTCAAATTCAAAAATAACATTTTAAATTCAAGTAAACAAGTTGCAGTATAAATAAGGACGGGTTCAGAGTACAGATCAAATCCACAGTATTATGGGGAGGGCTGTATAGGACGTACCTGTGTAGCGCCTGGCACATGGCCTCCAGGTAGGGGGTGGTGGGGACGCTCATATCCCCCAGAGGGAGGGGCGTGTCGGGAGCGCTTCTGCAGCTGGTGCTTGAGCTTAACCACCTGAGGCCAAGTCATAGAGGGAAAAGGACTTAGAAGAGACGCTCGTCTTTCAGAGGAAAGAATGAGGGGAGGAATAATTCAACAGGGAGAGAGGGGAGTGACTGGCCGAGTCTCTGCAGACAACAGGAGAGTAAAAATAGTCCCATCTCTGAGTTTTACTGGTGTATTGTGAGAATGATGTTTGATTGACAAGCTCCTGGTTAAAGGACCTTTTTTAGTAAACATTTACATTCAAAGAAAGTACTCACATCCCTCAAGTGTTCAGCGCTGCCCCATGATGCTGAGCGTTTGTGTCCGCCAACACTTCTTCTTCCCCGAGTCTCCTCTGCCCAGGAGCTGGGAGTCTATGGAAGGAGCAGGGTTGTTATAGTAACCAGCCATATGTTGTTTATACAACTCTGCACACAACACACACTTTCTGAAAAACGAAACTGACTTAAAAATAGTTTTTTGCTGTGGAAACTTTGCAGATTGGATTGGAGTCAGACAGGATTACGTTCTTGTCAATCATTTAACTACACAACTGGTAACTTTATCTACGAGTTCTAAGATTGACCTTTCAGTAGAACATTACAGAGCGGTGAACCCGTTTTGCTCTTCTCTCGCTGTACAATTGACACCTATGGAAGTGAAACATCACCCGAGCTACATGATTTGACTAGAGTACAGAAGTGGTGCCCTACAGCTGTCAGGCACACCTGCCAGCTACACAGCTGTGCAGAGGCAGACAGGCAGGCGAGGAGTAAACCACTGTTGCTGACAACACGCCCTACAAATGAGTAAAACAAAAACCACAGCAATGCAAATACACAAGGGACACATGTCAGCTACAGCAGCACAGACACAGTTTAACATTAGTACACAAAACATGTAGACTGACAGCTGTATTCACACAGAATAGGAGACCGCCACATAGTTTGGGTAATCAACATGGTGACATCCTGTGCTGTCCCTCCTTCATTCATCACAACTGAGCTCCATGTCTTCACATGCAAGAGGAGGAGGAAGAAGAGAGGACAGTGGAGAGTTCCTACCGACATAGGCCCCACTCCTCTAATGCCCACAAGCCCTGGGGTGAGCGTTGCTGGCAGACGGGAGGATGTGGGTGTGTGGCGGTCTATCTGCTGAGCTGCCCTCCCTCGTCTCCACACTCCTGCTTCACACACAGCCTGGACAGGATCCTCTTGCTGATGGCCAATTTCACCTCAACATCAATTTATTTTTTCCTGTTCTGCCTCCCCCTAACTTAGCTATTTTCTCTGGGCCTCCTCTCCTCCAAATGCAGGTTCCTCTCCAGGTCACGTTTCCCCAAAATGCAGTCTTCTCTCTGGGTCTAGTCTCCTAGAGCTCTCAGTCCTCTCACAGAGTTCCACACTGATGTCATGACGCACAGTAGTGTAACAGTGTCGGTCCCGGGCTATAAATGACAAAAAACCTTGACGCCATCTTCCGCCCTATCTGGTGGAGCCGTGGTCAGACATCGTGGCTAAATGTGTCACGGAGGGACAGTCAGTTACCCAACCCTGTCAGTGTAGTGTTACTTCTCCCTCCCCCCCCCCCCCCCCCCTCCTCCTCTTTAAACCAAACATGACTGGAGAGATCACGGGACACAGGGCTATAAAAAGATCCGGTCAAAAGGTGATGGAATGTTCTGGGTGTCTAACGCTTTGAATCCCAGTTCAGCCTCGTGCTTTATTTGATGTAGATTTACTTTTAAATATTACAAAGGGGTTTTGAACCTGTTACTACAAATTGTTTAGATTGGGTATCTCTTTAGTTTGTGTGTTTGTGGCAGAGGGGAACTCCCCAAATCCACAAGAAGCTGGTTGAATGGGAAAATGTGACAGTTTCATTACTGAAGAAAGGAGATAATGGCAGACAAGGGCAGGGGGTTTGTTCAGTATAAACTGTGTCAAAATTGAGGGTACAGTGGTGGAGTGTGGTTAGGTTAGCCCAGGCTTTGTGCACTAGATGGGGGGTGGATACAGTAGAGGGGGGGCACAGGGGTAGGTTGAGGTTGAAGAGACAGTAGATGGGGGGGCACAGGGATAGGTTGAGGTTGAAGAGACAGTAGAGGGGGGGGACAGGGGTAGGTTGAAGAGACAGTAGAGGGGGGCACAGGGGTAGGTTGAGGTTGAAGAGACAGTAGAGGGGGGGCAGGGGTAGGTTGAGGTTGGAGACAGTAGAGGAGGGGGGGGCAGGGGTAGGTTGAGGTTGAAGAGACAGTAGAGGGGGGGGGCACAGGGGTAGGTTGAGGTTGAAGAGACAGTAGAGGGGGGGCAGGGGTAGGTTGAGGTTGGAGACAGTAGAGGAGGGGGGGGCAGGGGTAGGTTGAGGTTGAAGAGACAGTGGGGGGGGGGGGGGGGGGGGTAGGTTGAGGTCGAAGAGACAGCAGAGGGGGGGGCACAGGGGTAGGTTGAGGTTGAAGAGACAGTAGAGGGGGGCAGGGGTAGGTTGAGGTTGAAGAGACAGTAGAGGGGGGGCAGGGGTAGGTTGAGGTTGAAGAGACAGTAGAGGGGGGGGCAGGGGTAGGTTGAGGTTGGAGACAGTAGAGGAGGGGGGGGCAGGGGTAGGTTGAGGTTGAAGAGACAGTGGGGGGGGGGGGGGGGGGTTTAGGTTGAGGTCGAAGAGACAGTAGAGGGGGGGGGAAGGGGTAGGTTGAGGTTGAAGAGACAGTAGAGGGGGGGGGCAGGGGTAGGTTGAAGAGACAGCAGAGGGGGGGGGCACAGTGGTAGGTTGAAGAGACAGCAGAGGGGGGGGGCACAGTGGTAGGTTGAAGAGACAGTAGAGGGGGGGGGCACAGGGGTAGGTTGAGGTTGAAGAGACAGTAGAGGGGGGGGCACAGGGGTAGGTTGAGGTTGAAGAGACAGTAGATGGGGGGGCACAGGGGTAGGTTGAGGTTGAAGAGACAGTAGAGGGGGGGCAGGGGTAGGTTGAGGTTGAAGAGACTGTAGAGGGGGGGGCAGGGGTAGGTTGAGGTTGAAGAGACAGTAGAGGGGGGGCACAGGGGTAGGTTGAGGTTGAAGAGACAGTAGATGGGGGGGCACAGGGGTAGGTTGAGGTTGAAGAGACAGTAGAGGGGGGGGCACAGGGGTAGGTTGAGGTTGAAGAGACAGTAGATGGGGGGCACAAGGGTAGGTGGAAGAGACAGTAGAGGGGGGGCAGGGGTAGGTTGAGGTTGAAGAGACTGTAGAGGGGGGGGCAGGGGTAGGTTGAGGTTGAAGAGACTGTAGAGGGGGGGCAGGGGTAGGTGGAGGTTGAAGAGACAGTAGAGGGGGGGCAGGGGTAGGTGGAGGTTGAAGAGACTGTAGAGGGGGGGGGGGGCAGGGGTAGGTTGAGGTTGAAGAGACTGTAGAGGGGGGGCAGGGGTAGGTTGAGGTTGAAGAGACTGTAGAGGGGGGGCAGGTGGAGGTTGAAGAGACAGTAGAGGGGGGGCAGGGGTAGGTGGAGGTTGAAGAGACAGTAGAGGGGGGGCAGGGGTAGGTTGAGGTTGAAGAGACTGTAGAGGGGGGGACAGGGGTAGGTTGAGGTTGGAGACAGTAGAGGAGGCAGGGGTAGGTTGAGGTTGAAGAGACAGTGGGGGGGGGGGGGGGTAGGTAGGTTGAGGTCGAAGAGACAGTAGAGGGGTGGGGAGGGGTAGGTTGAGGTTGAAGAGACAGTAGAGGGGGGGGGGGGGCAGGGGTAGGTTGAGGTTGAAGAGACAGTAGATGGGGGGCACAAGGGTAGGTGGAGGTTGAAGAGACAGTAGAGGGGGGGCAGGGGTAGGTTGAGGTTGAAGAGACTGTAGAGGGGGGGGCAGGGGTAGGTTGAGGTTGGAGACAGTAGAGGAGGCAGGGGTAGGTTGAGGTTGAAGAGACAGTAGAGGGGGGGGGGGGGCAGGGGTAGGTTGAGGTTGAAGAGACAGTAGAGGGGGGGGGGGCAGGGGTAGGTTGAGGTTGAAGAGACAGTAGAGGGGGGGGCACAGGGGTAGGTGGAGGTTGAAGAGACGGTAGAGGGGGGGGCAGGGGTAGGTTGAGGTTGAAGAGACAGTAGAGGGGGGGGCAGGGGTAGGTTGAAGAGACAGCAGAGGGGGGGGCACAGGGGTAGGTTGAGGTTGAAGAGACAGTAGAGGGGGGGGCAGGGGTAGGTTGAGGTTGAAGAGACAGTAGAGGGGGGGGGCACAGGGGTAGGTTGAGGTTGAAGAGACAGTAGAGGGGGGGGCAGGGGTAGGTTGAAGAGACAGCAGAGGGGGGGGCACAGGGGTAGGTTGAGGTTGAAGAGACAGTAGAGGGGGGGGCAGGGGTAGGTTGAGGTTGAAGAGACAGTAGAGGGGGGGCACAGGGGTAGGTTGAGGTTGAAGAGACAGTAGAGGGGGGGGGGCAGGGGTAGGTTGAGGTTGAAGAGACAGTAGGGGGGGGGGGGGGGGGAGTAGGTAGGTTGAGGTTGAAGAGACAGTAGAGATGATGAAAAAAAAAAAAAGATGGCTTTTAAGCAATATCAATACAGGCTTGACAAGAGTATATTCCTCTCGGTTTCAGATATATAGGAGTTAATGGATGTTAATGTTAAATTCACATTTGGGCTGTGACTGAGTCCGGTGAGTTTACCTGTGTGGCCTTGTCATTGACACAGGTGACTCCTTGGCTCTCTGCCTCCTTGGGCCACCGGCCCTGCAGATATGGTCCAACAATTGTATCCAGGGACAGGGTGCGACGAATGGTCGGCTTTGGGGGGCGAGACTTGCTCCTGTCGCCTGAAGGAAACAGCCAAAAGACATCACATTTACTGATATGAAACGTGTCTGCTTTATACTGCGAGTGTGTGATTAGGTCAATATTTCTAACAGAAGACAGATGCTAATCTTGTATGGAGGGCTGTTTTGTGTGACGGTGCCCAGGTTGACAGCATATTGGTCTGACAAACTCAATGCTCAGCCTACCGGTGCAACATAGTTGGAACAAACAGTCACATCATAAAGGAGGCTCAAAACTATTTTAGCACCAGCAGGAGTACATAAAATGGCCTCCCCCGGACCCCACCTCCCCTCGTAGGGCTTGGTGAGCTCGTAGTACAAGTAGGTGTGTATTGTCAGCTCTTTGTAAGTCATCTCTGGCAGGTGTGAGCCAAGCCACTGAGCCTACAGCAAAGCCCTCCAAAGACATGTTGCACAAGACTGGCAACGATTCTACTCCTGAAACCTTTTCCCCAACTCACACCACTTCCCAGGGCAAACAGGATGTATAAATAAACACCACAGAACAAGCACTCGAGTTACTGGTGCATCATTACAGTGTACTGTTGAAACACACTGTGGAATTACAGGCCACAAAACAAAAGGTCCCTTAAAACCTCTATTGACATTGGTACATGAGAGGGTACAGTGGTAGGTAGTGTAATTAAATATTACACTTTTAAAAACACCTTCAGAGAGTTCAGGGGCAATACAAATAATAATATTAACACTGACCATTTATCAAGGCCATTTTACTGATTAAAATAATCACGATATGTAGCGTATACTAAAGCTATGTGATGTTTGATAGTTGTCACCAAACCTGATGCGGTAAATAGAACATGTGCTTACTCTGGCTCTACCAAACAGCTCAAAGATACAGTGCGGGTAGGGTGGTCTACACGATGAGATTAAAACGGGTAAGAGCGAGAATATTTGTATTTGTCAAACGGCAGTCAAGCATCAATCATGTCACCAGAACAATACCCTCTATCTATTGGAATGGAGCATCAAGATCACTGTGCACTTTCATCACCCTGTGAAGTTCAGAACTTATTTCCTCTGTCACCTAATAAACTGCATCGTTTCCCCCAGTAATAATGGGAGGACCACACACACCATATCATCTCGACTCCAAGTTCACTTCAATATGATGGTTATTCAGTGGAGGCTGGTGGGAGGAGCTAAAGGAGGATGGGCTCATTGTAAAGGCTGTAACATAATTAATGGAACGGAGTCATACAGTGCCTTGCGAAAGTATTCGGCCCCCTTGAACTTTGCAACCTTTTGCCACATTTCAGGCTTCAAACATAAAGATATAAAACTGTATTTTTTTGTGAAGAATCAACAACAAGTGGGACACAATCATGAAGTGGAACGACATTTATTGGATATTTCAAACTTTTTTAACAAATCAAAAACTGAAAAATTGGGCGTGCAAAATTATTCAGCCCCCTTAAGTTAATACTTTGTAGCGCCACCTTTTGCTGCGATTACAGCTGTAAGTCGCTTGGGGTATGTCTCTATCAGTTTTGCACATCGAGAGACTGAAATGTTTTCCCATTCCTCCTTGCAAAACAGCTCGAGCTCAGTGAGGTTGGATGGAGAGCATTTGTGAACAGCAGTTTTCAGTTCTTTCCACAGATTCTCGATTGGATTCAGGTCTGGACTTTGACTTGGCCATTCTAACACCTGGATATGTTTATTTTTGAACCATTCCATTGTAGATTTTGCTTTATGTTTTGGATCATTGTCTTGTTGAAGACAAATCTCCGTCCCAGTCTCAGGTCTTTTGCAGACTCCATCAGGTTTTCTTCCAGAATGGTCCTGTATTTGGCTCCATCCATCTTCCCATCAATTTTAACCATCTTCCCTGTCCCTGCTGAAGAAAAGCAGGCCCAAACCATGATGCTGCCACCACCATGTTTGACAGTGGGGATGGTGTGTTCAGCTGTGTTGCTTTTACGCCAAACATAACGTTTTGCATTGTTGCCAAAAAGTTCAATTTTGGTTTCATCTGACCAGAGCACCTTCTTCCACATGTTTGGTGTGTCTCCCAGGTGGCTTGTGGCAAACTTTAAACGACACTTTTTATGGATATCTTTAAGAAATGGCTTTCTTCTTGCCACTCTTCCATAAAGGCCAGATTTGTGCAATATACGACTGATTGTTGTCCTATGGACAGAGTCTCCCACCTCAGCTGTAGATCTCTGCAGTTCATCCAGAGTGATCATGGGCCTCTTGGCTGCATCTCTGATCAGTCTTCTCCTTGTATGAGCTGAAAGTTTAGAGGGACGGCCAGGTCTTGGTAGATTTGCAGTGGTCTGATACTCCTTCCATTTCAATAATCGCTTGCACAGTGCTCTGGGATGTTTAAAACTTGGGAAATCTTTGTATCCAAATCCGGCTTTAAACTTCTTCACAACAGTATCTCGGACCTGCCTGGTGTGCTCCTTGTTCTTCATGATGCTCTCTGCGCTTTTAACGGACCTCTGAGACTATCACAGTGCAGGTGCATTCATACGGAGACTTGATTACACACAGGTGGATTGTATTTATCATCATTAGTCATTTAGGTCAACATTGGATCATTCAGAGATCCTCACTGAACTTCTGGAGAGAGTTTGCTGCACTGAAAGTAAAGGGGCTGAATAATTTTGCACGCCCAATTTTTCAGTTTTTGATTTGTTAAAAAACTTTGAAATATCCAATAAATGTCGTTCCACTTCATGATTGTGTCCCACTTGTTGTTGATTCTTCACAAAAAAAATACAGTTTTATATCTTTATGTTTGAAGCCTGAAATGTGGCAAAAGGTCGCAAAGTTCAAGGGGGCCGAATACTTTTGCAAGGCACTGTACATATGGTTTCCTTATATTTGGTGTTTGATACTGTTCCATTTATACCATTCCAGTCTTTACAATGAGCCCATCCTCCTACAGCACCTCCCACCAGCCTCCACTGCAGTTATCATTTCTCACATAATACATTTTACTGACACAAAAAGATCCCACCATTTCGAACGAACAAATAACCTGTCGGCATTTATAAAATTGTACTGAAACTACTTGTAGTGACTTATTGTTTATATGGTACCACTTTAGTCGCATTAATACTCTGGATGGAAACGTGGTTAATCAAATTGTATTAGTCACATGAGCCGAATACAACAGGTGTAGACCTCACAGTGAAATGCTTACTTACAAGTCCTTAAATCAACAATGCAGTTTAAAAAATTATGAATAATAAATAAAAGTAACAACTAATTAAAGAGCAGCAGTAAAATAACAATAGCGAGACTATATACAGGGGGCTACCGGTACAGTCAATTTGCGGGTGCGCCGGTTAGTCGAGTTAATATGTACATGTAGGTAGAGTTATTAAAGTGACTTTGCATAGATGATAACAACAGAGTAGCAACGGTGTAAGGGGGGGGGGGGGGGGGGGGTGCGCAAATAGCCTGGGTAGCCATTTGATTAGATGTTCAGCAGTCTCATGGTTTGGGGGTAAAAGCTGTTTAGAAGCCTCATGGACCTAGACTTGCCACTCCGGTATCGCTTGCTGTGCGGTAGCAGAGAGAACAGTCTATAACTAGGCTGGCTGGAGTCTTCCTCTGACACCGCCTGGTATAGAGGTCCTGGATGGCAGGAAGCTTGGCCCCGGTGATGTACTGGGCCGTTCGCACTACCCTCTGTAGTGCCTTGCGGTCGGAGGCCGAGCAGTTGCAATACCAGGCAGTGATGCTCTCGATAGTGCAGCTGTAGAACCTTTTGAGGATCTGAGGACCCATGTCTCCTGAGGTGGAATATATTTTGTTGTGCCCTCTTCACGACGGTCTTGGTGTGCTTGGACCATGTTAGTTTGTTAGCGATGTGGACACCATCAAAATAAAATTTGATTTGATTTGACCAAGGAACTTGAAGCGCTCAACATGCTCCACTGCAGCCCCGTTGATGAGAATGGGGGCGTGCTCTGTCCTCTTTTTCCTGTAGTGCACAATCATCTCCTTTGTCTTGATCACGTTGAGGGAGAGGTTGTTGTCCTGGCACCACACGGCCAGGTCTCTGACCACCTTCCTATAGGCTGTCTCATCGTTGTCAGTGATCAGGCCTACCATTGTTGTGTCATCTGCAAATTTAATGGTGGTGTTGGAGTCGTGCCTAGTCATGCAGTCATGAGCTAACAGGAAGTACAGGAGTGGACTAAGCACGCACCCCTGAGTGGCCCCTGTGCTGAGGATCAGCGTGGCGGATGTGTTGTTACCTACCCTTACCACCTAGTGGTAGCCCGCCAGGAAGTCCAGGATCCAGTTGCAGAGGGAGGTGTTTAGTCCCAGGGTCCTTAGCTTATTGATGAGCTTTGAGGGCACTACGGTATTGAACGCTGAGCTGTGGTCAATGAATAGCATTCTCACATAGGTGTTCCTTTTACTGAGAACTCTTTATGATGCCATTCCAATCATTTGTGATGTTTTTTTATTACATGTATGTAACTGACAAAACTATTTATATGATGTTCCAGCTATATGGTGTAATAATGATTTGGAAAAAACATGACATTATTCTCAAATTAAGTAGCACATTTCTGCTTTTACAACACTTCCTTTTATAGGGTCCTACAGAGACCCACATCAAAACACATGCTTGAGCAGGGTGGGGGATGGTTGATGCATGGTGGAAATTAGGCTATATTCACTGTAAGTCGGTGGTCTGTTTAGAAAAATTGAGGCCAAAGGCACGTAAAATAGACCCATGTAGCTAAGCAGTAAGATACTATAACAGTTAATCATAATATATAGCCCACATACCCGTTAGACTAGTGCTAGACAGCAATAACAATGCAAACTCTAGCGACATTCCCACCATAGTGTAATATTTGGCACCAAAATGAGAATTTTTATTTACCAGTCTTGGAATCTTTGCAGTGCGGTTGTGCTTTGTTTTGAAGCTGGAATGGGACAGTGGCTCGAAGTGGTTGTAGACAAGGGGTGCCCCCCCGAGCCGCTTCACTTCTGCACGACATCCCCCCAAGTGCAAAATGAAGCAGCCGAAAACACTTCGACTTCAACAGGCAATCGTATCAAAGCTCACAATCAGTAGTTTTAGCTACCTCTTCAGTTTACATTAGCCAGTATTTCAATATTTATGATAAGTATCCAACATGGTTAGCTTCTTGCTAGCAGCCAGGCTTCTTTTGTGATCACCATGATTTCCTCCAACTTTTCTCTCGAACTAAAATAAATACAACTCAAAAATATTAGCCCTGCATTTAGTTCACAATAAAACCATTAAATGCCCAACCTGATCATCCACCCTTGGCTATTATAACTTTACTTTATGTAAACTATCAGGCTCCACAGTTGACAAAATATTTCCAAATCTTGTGTCTGAAACTGACAACAGCTCAACTAGCTAAATTCTCGTGTCCAATTTACTTACAAGTGGGCGAGGCGAATGACACATTCTTGATCTGGTTGGGTACTGAAAAATACGAGTTAACTTTTATTGGTCATAAACTCCATCTATCTATCTATCAAGGGTCTGCCCTCGAAAGTCATAATGTTCCCTCCCAGTTTATTAAATCTCAAACCAGCAGTGTACACCAGGGCTTCTCACTCCTATGCCTTTGCCCCCACAATACATTCACACACATTCCTCTTTAATGTTCGAACATTATGGATTAAACTCCTTATCAACACTGATAAAAAAAAATATAAAAGCAACATGCAACAATTTCAAAGGTTTTAGTTTGTTAGTTCATATAAGGAAATCAGTAAATTGAAATAAATGAAATTAGGCCCTAATCTATTGATTTCTCATGACTGGGAATACAGATATGCATTCGTTGTTCACAGATACCTTAAAAAAAAGGGCAGGGTGTGGATCAGAAAACCAGTCAATATCTGGTGTGATATATCCTTCGCATATAATTGATCAGGCCTGTTACCCTACTCCATATAATTGATCAGGCCTGTTACCCTACTCCATATAATTGATCAGGCCTGTTACCCTACTCCTCTTCAATTTATTTTTCTGTTATTTTACCAGGTAAGTTGACTGAGAACATGTTCTCATTTGCAGCAACGACCTGGGGAATAGTTACAGGGGAGAGGAGGAATGAGCCAATTGTAAATTATTAGGTGACCGTGATGGTTTGAGGGCCAGATTGGGAATTTAGTCAGGACACCGGGGTTAACACCCCTACTCTTACGAAAAGTGCCATGGGATCTTTAATGACCTCAGAGAGTCAGGACACCCGTTTTAACATCTCATCCGAAAGACTGCACCCTACACAGGGCAGTGTCCCAATCACTGCCCAGGAGCATTGGGATATCTTTTAGACCAGAGAAAAGAGTGCCTCCTACTGGCCCTCCAACACCACTTCCAGCAGCATCTGCTCTCCCATCCAGGGACCAACCAGGACCAAACCTGCTTCGCTTCAGAAGCAAGCCAGCAGTGGTATGCAGGGTGGTATGCTGCTGGCAATGGCTGTGCAAAGTTTCTGGATATTGACGGGAACTGGAACACTGCTGTATACGTCAATCCAGAGCATACCAAACATGATCAATGGGTGACATGTCTGGTGAGTATGCAGGCCATGGAAGAACTGAGACCGTTTCAGCTTAAAGGAATTGTGTGCAGATCCTTGCGACATAGGGCCATGCATTATCATGATGAAATATGAGGTGGTGGTGGCAGCAGATGAACGGCACAACAATGGGCCTCAGGATCTTGTCACAGTATCTCTGTGCATTCAAATTGCCATCGATAAAATGTAAATGTGTTCGTTGTCCTTAGCTTATGCCTTCCCATACCATAACCCCACCGCCACCATGGGGTACTTTGTTCACAACATAGACATCAGCAAACCGTTCTCCCACACAACGCCATACACGCATTCTGTACGGTACAGTTGAAACCTGGGATTCATCCATGAAGACCACACTTCTCCAGTGTGCCAGTGGCCATGAAAGTGAGCATTTATCCACTGAAGTTGGTTAAGAAACCGAACTGCAGCCAGGTCAAGACCCTGGTGTGGACGACGAGCACGCAGATGAACTTCCCGAGATGGATTCTGACAGTTTGAGCAAAAATTCTTTGGTTGGGCAAATCCAGTTTCATCAACTGTCCGGTTGGTTGGTCTAAGACGAGTCCACAGGTGAAGAAGACGAATGTGGAGGTCCTGGGTTGGTGTGGTTACCGGTGGTCTGCGGTTGTGAAGCCAGTTGGATATACGGCTAAATTCTCTAAGACCACGTCGAGGTGGATAATAGCAAAGAAATGAACATTAAATTCTCTGGCACAGCTCTGATGGACATTCCTGCAGTATGCATGGCAACTGCACGCTCCCTCAAAACTTGAGACATCTGTGGCATTGCGTTGTGTGACAAAACTGCACATTTTAGAATGGCATTTTATTGTCCCCAGCACAAGGTGCACCTGTATAATGATCATGTTGTTTTATAAGCTTCTTGATAATCATCCACCTGACAGGTGTGCCAAAGTCTTAGAAAAGGAGAAATTCACTAACAGGGATGTAAACACATTTGTGCACAACATTTGAGAGAGAAGCTTTTTTGTGCACATGGAAAATGGCTGGGATCTTTAATTTCAGCTAATGAAACATGGGACCAACACTTTACATGTTGCGTTTATATTTTTGTTTAGTATACAATTTATCAAGACATTATCAATATTGGATCAACTTGAGTGTTAAAAAGGCCTATATACAAGCCAGAATGTTAGATTCTGTTCAGATCTTGCAGCTTGCCCATAGATCTACCAAATTATTTTAGCTGATGCTGCTGTAGACATTGAAAATGAGAGCTCTTATCATTATTCTGAAACAATACGACGCAACAGACCTGCGTTGGAGAAGAAAACATAAATCAAATGGCCAGTAACGCTTCAGTGATCTACAGGCTCCAAGGGGCCTCTTATACAGTTCAAACTACCCGGGTTGAGGTTCAATTATTATTTATTACATCGCACCCACCAATTTGGAACCTCAGCTAACATAGTATGTCACTGGAAGACAGCATTTTAACCATATAATTAGAATAGTATTTAATCGGATCTCTATGACTTTAATGACTGACTCAATGTATGACAACATACTGTAACTAGGCAAATATTCAGACGAGATCATGATGAATTGGTTTGAACTAGCATGGACCTTAATGACTTTAGTAACAACATTGTTTAATGTTTGCAAGACAACTCTTTACAAGAGAATGACATCATTAATTACGGTACGAGCATGTATATTATTGTTTATTATCAGGGATGTCACTGTCAAATCCATAGAAAGGGGTCTCTGCTTATTCCTCTCTGGTCTCACCCAGCTTTGGGCTGTGGCCCCCCACTGGACTGAGATGGTACAGGAAGTAATCTAGCATGTACATTCTGACTGGCTCAACGTAATGGAAGGATACAGATGAATTGGAGCAACAGTCTGGACCCTGACAGAGAGGGAGAAAGAAAGAAAAAAAACAGATGAGCAGGAAGCTCAATGGCACTGAAGGGAGGTCATTGGATATGTGTTCTACTGAGAGTGTAGACCTAGTTACCACTTTGGAAGGGTAATAGTTGTACTGGTGGAACCATTTGGGCAGTATGTCTTCGGTACAGAGAAGTTTACCCAGCCACAGGGGGTGGAAGGTTTCCCTGTGTTGGTGGTCTCTAGAGTCCCCTGCCGGGACTCCCAGCTTCTGGAGGCAGAAGCCCAGTAGTAGGTCCTCTGCAGAGGTGGACTGGGTGCAGGTTCCATGGTGCAGGGCCCTGACGTATCATCTCACAGACTCGCGGCTCAGTACATAGCCAGCACCACCACTCATGTAGCCTTGATGGACAAAGCGGCGAAAACGTCTGCCCAGATACACAGGCTTGTCTGGGCTGAACCGAGACAGGAGCAGACGCATGTTTTCCACAATTACATAGGTGTCATCATCAGCTTTGAGGAACCAGTCAGCCTTGTCTAGGTAACTGGAAATGGAGGAAAAGAGGAGGGGTCAAAGACAGAAGGCATAGTTTGTCTCCTTCACCAGCACATACAAATAGTGCTTTCCGAACACATTCACACCCTTGACCTTTCCAACATTTTGTTGTGTTACAGCCTGAATTTAAAATGGATTAATTTGAGATTGTGTGTTACTGGCTTACTTACAACACCTCATAATGTCGAAGTGGAATTATTAAAAAAATATATATGACAAGACTTCATAATGGCTGTCTAGCAATGATCAACAATCAACAAAACTTAAACTTATCTTTAAAAAGAATAATGTACAAATATTGTACAATCCAGGTGTACAAAGTACTTACAGACTTACCCAGAAACACTCACAGCTGTAATCACTGCCAAATATGATTCTAACATGTATTGACTCCGGTGTGTGAATACTGAAACGAGATAATGTTTTCAGAAATGTTTGCAAATTTATGGGACATTGTGTGTAGGTGACCAAAAAAAGAGCATATTTACAGTCTGTCATCAGCCCTTCCATCTACATTGCACTACATACATTTGGAAAGTATTCAGACCCCTTCACTTTTCTCTTACATTACAGCCTTATTCTATAATTGATTAAATCGTTTATTTTCTTCATCAATCTACACACAATACTCCATCACAATACAAAAACAGTTCTTTATATATTTTTGCAAATGTATAAAATATAAACTGTAATACAAGTATTCAGACCCTTTGTTTAAGCACCTTTGGCAGCAATTACAGCCTTGAGTCTTCTTGGGTATGATGCTACAAGCTTGGCACACCTGTTTTTGGGGAGTATCTCACATTCTTCTCTGCAGATCCTCTCAAGTTGAATGAGGAGCGTCGCTGCACAGCTATATTCATGTTCGATCAGGTTAAAGCCCGGGATCTGGCTAGGCCACATTGAGACTTGTCCCGAAGTCACTCCTGCATTGTCTTGGCTGTTTGCTCAGGGTCTTTGTCCTGTTGGAAGGTGAACCTTTGCCCCAGTCTGAGGTCCTGAGCACTCTGGAGCAGGTTTTCATCAAGGATCTCGCTGTACTTTGCGCCGTTCATCTTTCCCTCGATCCTGACTAGTCTCCCAGTCCTTGCCACTGAAAAAAATCCCCACAGCATGATGCTTCCATCAGACGCTTGGCATTCAGGCCAAAGAGTTCAATCTTGGTTTCATCAGACCAGGGAATCTTGTTTCTCATGTTCTGAGAGTCCTTTAGGTGTCTTTTGGCAAACTTCAAGTGGGCTGTCATGTGTCTTTTACTGAGGAGTGGCTTCCGTCTGGCCAATCTACCATAAATAACTGATTGGTGGAGTGCTGCAGAGATGGTTGTCCTTCTGAAAGATTCTCCCATCTCCACAGAGGAACTCTGGAGCTCTCTCAGAGTGACCATCGGGTTCTTGGTCACCCCCGATTGCTCAGTTTGGCCAGATGGCTAGCTCTAGTGAGAGTCTTGGTGGTTACAAACTTCTTCAATTTAAGAAAGATGGAGGCCACTGTGTTCTTGGGGAACTTCTATGCTGCAGAGATGTAGAAACCCTTTCCCAGAGCTGTGCCTCGACACAATCCTATCTCAGAGCTCTACGGACAATTCCTACGAGCTCATAGCTTGGTTTTGCTCTGACATGCACTGTTAACTGTGGGACCTTATATAGACAGATGTGGGTCTTTCCAAATCATGTCCAATCAATTGAATTTACCACAGGTGGACTCCAATCAAGTTGAAGAAACATCTCAAGGATAATCAATGGAAAGGATGCACCTGAGCTCAATTTCAAGTCTCATGGCAAAGGGTCTGAATACTTTTGTAAATAAGGTGTTTCAGTTTAAGGTATTTGCAAACATTTCTAAAAACCTGTTTTCACTTTGTCATTATAGGATATTGTGTGTATGTTTAATTTGATACATTTTAGAATACAGCTGTAACAGAAGAAAATGTGGAAAAATGGAAGGGGTCTGAATAGTTTCCAAATGCACTGTAGATCTTCCATTCCACATGGATTCCAGATCACCAGAATCATGTCCTCCATCAATGTGAGAGAGATTCGGAGAACATACTGGTGTTGTGGGAGCATTACCCGTCATGCAGTAAGTTGAAAGCGGCCATGGTCTTATTGTACAGGTTGGCCCGTCCCTCCTCTGTTGCCAGAGGCAGCACGGTCCCAGGGAACAGGAGGTCCTGCTTAGAGCTCATGAAGAGCAGTGTGTCACAGCGAGGCCCCCAGGTGTTCACTATGTGTTTAGCTCTGGTCCACAGAGTCTGGGGTGAGGTCAACACCCAGCAGAGCAGTCGACCCGAAGAGGGGGTGGGGGAGGGGGGCAAAGGTGAGAGGACTGAGGCATTAGTGGCAACAGCAGAGTAGTGTACTGAGAGCGAGAGAGAGAGAGAGAGAGAGAGAGAGAGAGAGAGAGAGAGAGAGAGAGAGAGAGAGGGCGAGAGAGAGAGAGAGAGAGAAAGATGATCATGCAGCTGAGTGTGTTGGAGATATTCAGAGAGGTGTAAAAAAATACTGTAGCTCCAATTTACCTGAAGGGAGCACACCCAAGAGGCTGCTGGTCCGTGAGGGCAAGGGCACTGTCTCCTGAAAGATCTGATATGCTTTGTAGTAAGCAATGGCCATGAAACAGAGACAGAACCCCAACACAAAGCCAGCACAGAACATCCAAGAGCCTGGAAGGCTTTGAAGTGGACTTAGACATAATCATCTGCACAAGACAAAATCATATTGTAAAAGTAATGTCTAGGTTTACAAAAAAAGGAGCATTCGCAGACTAAGTCAATCAAAAACCAATCTGGTTTATAAGAAGTTGCAACAAGGAGACACATTCGGCACAGAAAATGTCTAACTGACATCTTGGAGACTGGCCCTTATATAATAATCAAACAGCACCAAATGTTATTGTCACAAACGTGGGCCTTCAATTGTGTAGGCAATACCACACACACAGAAAAAAAAAATAAACGTCCCTCGTCTGTCACAAATGTTGAATACAATTATTGGAACGTACTCTGATGATTGTCCTGGGTGTTGGTCGTTCAGCTAGTCAGAATATGACAAAATATCCACAGGAAAGTATTAAACAGACTTCAAAACATGGCTCTGTGTGTGGCAATCAAGATGTGTTTTCTCCTGACGGAACACACGAGATGGAAGTACATGCACACATAAGACAAGGTGTTTACATGGTTTTGTGCCAAGTGCTAGAAATGTCTACTTCAGTACCGGTGCGCTAAAAATCTGAGTAAACAATACTTTCCCATGGATATTTTCTCTCAAATTTCCAACAGCTGAAGGACCAACTGCACAGACAACCAATAGAGTAAGTTTAAATGTCATTTTATTCAACATTCTGGCTTGTAAGGAACATTACCACGATTCTGCAGTGCTTTGCTTCAGACTGTATACCAAGATTTGGTATAAAAGTCTGATTTATTCAGCTATGGAAACACCAGCCCAAGAAGCTTGTGGTTTGTCAAAACAGAAGGCAGTGACTTGGTCAGCTGCTACAGAGTCACAGTGTCATAAATACAATACTACAGTGAATAATAAGTGTGTCCTTGTACATCGTCTGGCATCACCCACTATCAACAGATATGATAATAATCCATAACATAAGTCTATTGACCATCAACCCACACCTTGAGTGTCACAAACACTGGAAGTCATGTGTATTACAGAAAGAGAAAATATAATTATGCTAAGCATAGTGTTAATCACTCTAAACTAAATGTGAATTTAGTCATCTAAATGTCCCATTACCAACATGCATAAACCTACAAATCAATCCTAAATCTTACATTTGGTTTTTACAAAGTTCTATCAAACATACCAACCCTCTGCCTTCTAGAAACAGAACAATGACCTGATGTGACGGTTAATTGGACACCACCCCTGCAGACGCACTGCCCACCAATTGATTGATTGGGGACACAGTAAATGGACCACTAGATGGTGCCACAGAGCACCTTGGACACAATCCTGGGCCCAGTTTATCAAAAATTATCCATCTGGATTTCACCTTTCGTACAGGATTAAATGCATAGAAATATATTGAATAGAAAGGTATCCACATTCAAGACAATGATTTGTCCATTCTATTTCTGTGCATTTAATCATATCCGATAGGCAAAATCTGGGCGATGGTCCTGCAGGTTTGCAGCACAATGTACTGAAATCAATTACTTTTTTCTTGGCCCAATAGCTTACTAACATACTTGTCTCAACTAATCACGGGCTGCTTAAATGGAATCCTTTTGTTAGTAGAAAATCAACATGAGTATTACAGATGTATACTGTTGAAACCAGTGGAGTAGTTCAGGGTAAACATACTTTAATAACATTTACACCCCTTGCAGAGAACAAAATACTCACTGAAAAGGGATTGACATAACAAAAATAAGGCAGTTTATTGCAACTAATAGCATAGGTCATTGAACAAAAAATAACCAAATATGCATGTGTAAAAATAACAGCACACTTGATTTATAAAATCAGATTCATCAACAAAATATAAAAAGCAACGTGACAACAAAACTGTTGATAGACAGACGTAACCAATTGCTGCACACATGAACACATACTGAAACAGTAATGTCTGATTACTCAAGCAGGTCAATGATTTGGAGATTCAGGCCATCCAAAACCCAGTACAATGGAGGAACAATGCCAATATCATTCAGCCACATGCATCAAATACACATCTAGCCACTATGTTAGCGACACTCAACCTGCATCCACTTACAAACACCTAAGAATAGCTGATGTTTTTGTTAGAATTCAGTTCAGCCTTCTCCTCCAAGTGTTCTGACTTAATCGCAAGTGCATCATTCCAGTTTGTCTGTCATTTTGACAGGCAGGCAAGAGGATAGTATAGGCTGAGGCAGGGCTGAGACAGACTGACACACAGACGGTACAATGATCAGATGGGTCAGGTGCAGAGAAAGACGTGGATAAGGAGATCTAGAGGAGAGGAGAATTTAAATAGATAAATAAATGCTTTTGGATAGTTTTGTATCTTTGAATCACGCTAGTTAGATGTGTCCAAAAGGCATTAAATACAGGCCAACATTTTGACATAGGAATTCACACACACACACAACAGTGAAAGAACAGGATGGACAGTGTGAGGATATGAGAGAGGGTGTGGGTGAGGAGGGGCACAGAAGAACTAGGATATTTTTAGTTTCATTATAACTTTAATTCAATCCACACAAAAATCAAGAAATATTGAAGAGCTTTTCCCCCTCTAATCTTTGCAGACATGAAGCAGTGGGTGAATTTGGTGGGAGAAGGGTTTGGTTGAAAAAGGGTTTTGTTGGTAACTGTGTTAATAGTGGCAGTATGTAGGTAGGTAGATGTTCATGATCTATTGAGTGTCTCCAGGTTGAGGCAGGCGGGTGTTGTTGGCTTTGCGCTGGGCAGACAGAGCTCTGTTGGCATGGCGCCCCCTAGCTGGGGGAGAGTGCAGGGCTGGGTTCCATGCTGATGTTGACCAGACACTCACTGGACTTGAGGCTGGACATGGACTTGCAGCTGGGGGTAGAGGCCAGAGAGCCACAGAGACCCAGCATAGAAGGGGTGTAGTCTTTTCCTACAGAGGAGAGAATAGACAAAACACAATAAAACTCTGTCCCTAAAGCACACGTTGGCTATCAGCATAACTTAAACACCCACACAAAATACACCATAGACACTGTTCAAACATGCCTTTGTATGTGTGAGCTTGTGAGGACATGTGGATCCATTCTTCTAAGTGGGTTTCTGTTTCTGTGTGGTTTTGTGTTGATGCATGTATGACAGTGGATGACTTGGTTCACATATTTCTGCAGCATCAGTATGCATTGCTGTGCGTCTACAAATGTGTTTGTATAATGTACATTTATCTGTTGAGCACCAACCTGTATCTCCGTTCTGTTGCCCATCGGTCTTCTGGGAATCAGAGTTCAGACTGATGTCAGCTGAGAGCTGCTCCAAACTGTGGAAGCTTCTCCTGAAGGGATGAGTGACATCATGAAATACGGTTACAATAACATCTGTGCAGAAATCGCTTCGACATTTCCTGTTTGCTAAAATTATAATAGTTTGCCTAATTTTAGTTTGTGACAAAACAAGTATAGTGTAGAGAATCATTGTACCATCTAAACCGCTGTGAAATATATTTTACATGACTAAAACCAGCTGTTTGAAGACGCTGTACAAAACCAAAAGTAAAAGATGCAAAAATGAAACGTAAGAACGGGAAGCATAGTAATACCACACATAGAACAGATATACACTTCTTATACTTCCTTTCAATGAGAATGACATGTCTATATCACCCATTTCTATGTGAATTTGGTTGGGTCGCCCAAAAAGTTACATATTGCAGCTTTAAATGTACAGTATCACAAAATCACACATATGCACATATACACACACACTCATTCAGTAGATATACCTGCGGAAGAGCTTGACGTCCCCCTGGTTGTTGTAGCCTCGTATGGAGGGCCACTGGTTGACCAGAGGGATGGACAGATCCTTAGTCAGGTGGGAGGAATCACAGGGGATGAGGGCAGTGCTGGAAGGAACACGCTTGTGATTAACTCTTAACACCATCTGATATGTGATGTACTGCATTTGTGTGTCTGTTTATGATGTTTGTATGTGTCCCCATCATGTATACCAGTGTGTGTGCATTTGTATACTGCTCTCACAGTTGTGCCTGCAGCTCCAGTACGATGGACTCCAGCTCCTTCTTCTCCTGCAGGCTCTGGACTCTGAGCTCCTCCAGCCTGGCACTCAGCTTCTTGTTCTCCGTCTCCACGTTCTTCAGCTGGGACTCCCGCAGACGCACCAGCTCCTCCAGGTAGCCCTGCATCACAGACACAGACCCAGACGCAAACACACAGTTATACTGTTCTGCATACCCCAAAAGTACATAATTATTACTCTATATACAGTGCCTTCAGAAAGTATTCAGACCACTTGACGTTTTCCACATTTTGTTACGTTACAGCCTTATTCTAAAATGGTTCAAATCAAATAAATTCCTCAATCTACACACCATAATGACATTTTAGAAAATGTAGGCAATTTACATAAATATTCAGACCCTTTACTAAGAAAATCGAAATTGAGCTCAGATGCATTATGTTTCCATTGATCAACCTTGAGATGTTTCTACAACTTGATTGGTTTCCACTCGTCGTAAATTCAATTGATTGGACATGATTTGGAAAGGCTCACACCTGTCTAAATAAAGGTCTCACAGTTGACGGTGCAGAGCAAAAACCAAGCCATGAGGTCGAAGGAATTGTCCGTAGAGCTCCGAGACAGGATTGTGTCGAGGCACAGATCTGGGAAAGGGTACCAAAAAATGTCTGCAGCATTAAAGGCCCCCAAAAACACAGTGGCTTCCATCATTCTTAAATTGAATAAGTTTAGAACCACCAAGACTCTTCCTTGAGCTGCCCGGCCAAACTGAGCAATCGAGGGAGAAGGGCATTGGTTATGGAGGTGACCAAGAACCCAATGGTCACTCTGACAGAGCTCTAGAGTTCCTCTGTGAAGATAGAAGAACCTTCCAGAAGGAGAACCTTCCAGAAGGAGAACCATCTCTGCAGCACTTTACCAATCAGGCCTTTATGGTTGAGTGGCCAGATGGAAGCGACTCCACAGTAAAAGGCACATGAAAGTCCACTTGGAATTTGCCAAAAGTCACCTAAAGACTCTCAGACCATGAGAAACAAGATTCTCTGGTCTGATGAAACCAAGATTGAACTCTTTGGCCTGAATGTCAAGCGTCACGTCTGGAGGAAACCTGACACTATCCCTATGGTGAAGCATGGTGGTGGAAGCATCCTGCTGTGGGGATGTTTTTCAAAGGCAGGGACAGGGAGACTGCTCAGGATTGAGGGAAAGATGAACAGAGCAAAGTACAGAGAGATCCTTGATGAAAACCTGCTACAGAGCGCTCAGGATCTCAGACTGGGGTGAAGGTTCACCTTCCAACAGGACAACAACCCTAAGCACACAGCCAAGACAACGCAGGAGTGGCTTCGGGGACAAGTCTTGAAATGTCCTTGAGTGGCCCAGCCAGAGCCTGGACTTGAACCCGATGGAACATCTCTGGAGACCTGAAAAGCTGGAAGAGATTCTATGCCCCATGTCTTTAGGAATGTAAGGTTATCAGGAGGTCAAAAGGTCACCTTCTGTGCGTACACGATCTTAAACCTCTGCTCCATCTTGCGACACTTGTTCCTCCAGCTCTCCTCGTCGGTGACCAGAGGGATGTAAGGGTGTTCTGGGACACTTTCGTCACTGGCACTGCTGTCCACACTGCACCGGTCATCCTCATCACTCAGGTAGTCATAGCTGTAAGCAGGGGGCATATAGCAGGGGAGTTACACACTGCTTATAGTCATATCTATGGGTATGACTAAGCTACTGACTAGTATGACATATATTCGCGAAGTGGGCATGTGGTTGTCTCACCTCTGAGTGAACTTCAGGTAAGGTGTGAAGTCAATCACTGCAGGGGACTTACCATCCAGCGCCTCCCCCTTCAAGCAAAAACTGGACAGAGAAAGAATTGTGAACTTTAAGATAACAATGTAACAAATAATAATGCTATGATTCTGCAGGCCTGAGTAATGCTGCCTCACCTGAAGTCTATGGCACTGAGGCCAATGAGCATGCCTGTCAGAACAGTGGCCTCCTCTCTCAGTATAATGGCTCCATCATCATAGAACCTCCTGCAGTGCAAAGCCTTGTGATTAGTTATGTTTTGCATGTTGTTTCTAAGGTAACTTGGTAGTTAATAGGCTACATGGGATACTATTTTGTGGTATATCTGACCTGGTTGTCCGTGTGTCCCTCAGGGCTGTGGCCACATACTCAGACAGACGCTTCTCCATCAGCGCCACACGGATCCATGCCCGACCCTGCAGGAAACAATGGAAGGAGAGAAAGAAAAAAAGAGAGTGAAAGGCGGGGTCAGTGGGAATGAGGGCGTGAGTGCCAGCTAAGGGATTTGTTACTCTGAAGCTCTGGTGACACACACACACACACACACACACACACACACACACACACACACACGATCCCAGTCCTTGCCTTGGCTCGTGAGGTGCTGATGTTCTCAATGTTTTCGATGCTGGCGATGCAGTTGTTCTGCACCTTGCTGCATGCCAGCCGGATGTAGTCCCAGAAACTTCGCTGGCCATCTGAGATGAACCAGCTTCCTGGACCTGGTCCACAGATAAAACACTGACAATGACTCCCATCTCCTACAACGGCCCACAGTGTCCCTGTCACTCAATGCAACACAGCAGATTGGCTTTGCATCCAGCACTTTAACTCAGTCAAAACAGGTGGACATGCCATGAGCTCATGTAAAAATCATTACATTTGCCTATTATATGTGTGACATACTATTTACCCATTTACATAATGTGTAACATTTGAAACTAGGGTAAGCCTTGAGGCTTCCGTATCCTGAATTAGAAGACCAAGAGACTGATGGACACTTCCATGTCCTGTACCTGCCATGTTACCTTTGAAGCGGTGGCTGAGGATGTGTTCCAAGATTGCAGCGAAGTTGACAAACTCCTCGGATGAGTCATCGATGGGCTCGGCTGTGTACTTTTCCAGGAGGGTCTTCACCGAGAATCTAAAAGAGAGGAGAAGAGACAGACAGGAATGAGAAACAAACAAGATAACTACGTACGTATTTGCAAAACTATTATATATGCAATAAAAATGCAAGTAGTAAAGAGGTACAGTATGTTGAAAGTAAAGAAATCATGTAAAAAACAACAGTAGAAGCAGACAGGCAGAGACAAATGTACTACTGTACTTGACTTGTGCTAAACAATAGCTGAGAGGAGTTCTTTGGGAGAAATGCCATCGAATGCATCTGAGGTCACCCCCAATTGTCTTGTGTGCAACACAATGTCCCCCTTCAGATGCTCCGCAAAGTGTCCGTGACAACAACACAATTAACCCCCTTGTCCCAACCAATGGCAGATGACACGGTTGTCGGCGTGGCAGCCTTTGTTCAGTATGGGCTCCCAGGTCCTGTCCGTCCCTTGGTCTGATCCCTGTAAGGAACCAGCCGGCATCAGAGTATGACCAAATACGACCCCCCCACCCTCTCTATACACGGTGGTCTGATCTATTTGGGACAGCTGTGGCCACTGATTTAGTTTGGTTGATGACCTCAAGATTTCACTGCACATCCCACTGAGAGCTAAGCGCAAGAGGCTATGCTGTGCCTGCTGAGTGTAAGCTAAGAGAGAGTCCAGGCACAGACTAGGGCTGACTGCCTCTTGTTCCATGGGAAACACTAGCATCACCGAGGGCAAGACTGCCCTGGCAGTGGGCAAAACTTCCATAGCCAGGGGCAAGACCACGGTCGCGATGGGCAACACCTCCGTCTCCAGAGGAGTGACCACCACCTCCATGGGGGACTCCACCATCAGTAGGGAGAAGACCACAGTAGCTCTTGGCGGAGCTAGTTTCACCAGGGGAACCACCACCACCTCCTTCCGGAAGGCTCTGATGCCAAAGCGCAGGACCACCTAGAATAAATGGACATGAGCTCAGACGCCAGGTCCAAGACTCCCAAAGCAACCAGGACGTCAAAAAAAGACTTGACTGAAGAGGAGGAGTGGAAAGTCACCTTCCTGTCCAGCAAGACTAGCTTCACTAAGGGCAGGATCTTGATTCTGAAGATTAAGTACGCCATCTCCTGGGGCAAGTCCTCAGTCTCGTGGAGCAGAACCACCGCTACCCTGGGAAAGATCACTGTGACCATGGGAAAGACCTCCGTGACACGAGACCAGACCACGAGCTCTCTGACCACTCTCACCTTCACCCATGGAGAGAAGTCTGTGTCTGTGGTCAAATCCAGCCTCACTAGGGGCAGACAAACTACACGGAACATCTACTGGGATTTCCACCTGTGATTATTGTATACGGTTTCACTCAAAACAGAGGGACTTTTATCTGCTCAGTTTCAGCAGGTCAGTAGTAGCTTAAATCATGTCCATTTGTAATCAATTATTCCATGTGTCTGATCAATGTGCAGCATTCTGCAGCTCGAGTGTCAATGAAGCATTCATGTTTTCGAAGAGAAACATTTGAGCATGTCTTTCAAAATGAATCCCACATGATGAGAGTATTGTTCGGATGTGTTACGGATCTAACAGGCTTGAAATCAGATATTCAGATGTGTGACAGAGGAGATGAGGTTGGTGGTGTGTTGGCAGGGAGGGAGGCAGGAGGGCACAGCTGTGTGTGGTGTATGTGGAGACACTGGACAGAGCATGTGTCATCATCAGTGTGCTGTTCAACAGAGAACCTCAACGGTAATTCTCTGAAGCAGAAATACAGTTTAAATGTCCCCATTTGTTATAAAACAACAATTGCATGCTGATTAAATTGGTCTGTTTCAAGGTTGAACACATTACAATAACTATGCTATGTTCAGTTTATAAAGGACGGTCTTAAACTAGGAAATGTGTCGGTCGTAACTGATTGATGTAACCTGATGGAAATGTGTCTTTCATAACTGATGTAACCTGGTGCTTATAAAATAACTGCTTCAACACGGTTTGACTTGATTTTGTTTGTTTGCAAATTTGACTTATTATATAACATACAAGTACTAGGAAACAAATGATATGTACTGTCCTGAAGTGGAATAATGAATTATTTTCATACTAAAGGACAAGGACCATAGACAAATGGAATAGAAGATTATCTGATCATCTCTAGATGGAATAGATCATGTTATGGACACAGACACTTGGAAAAATCCTAAGAGCCACACCCATATTGGAGACTGAAGCCACATTGCACATCTGAGAAGAGCGGTCATAGGTCATTGATGGAAAACATAAACTTACGTCAACATCCTTGCCTATATAATAATGTCTCACATGATATGTTTCATGATGCACATGTTCTATACAGCTTCACACAGAACTAAGGATTTACAATCAGGGGATACAGCCAACAATGCCGCTGGATCAAGTGATGTCACCACATATTGTCCTCTGGGCAACAATGTCTCCTTCAGCCGCGTCGTGGTGGTGATGGGACAATCGTTCCACTGTACCAAGCCCTCAGATAGGCTACAGCCACCTACGGCTGCCTCTGTCCAATCACAGGGACACATGGGTGGTATGTGGCCTTCCAGAGCCCACGTCTATAAGCTCAACGAAGGCATTATGTGACACGGGGGTAGCACTATCCACGCTTAGCATTCTGGTCTACTCTGGACTCTCGTTACTGTTACTATCACACCCAAGCTTTACTGAGCGGGGTGTACTGCATGAGCGTGCAATGTGTCGCGCCGAGTGAACCCCAAAATCCACCACCTCAGCAGGGTCAGGAATTCAACCTTCTTCTCAATGGGCAACACCAGCATCACCGAGGGGAAGACGGCCCTCTCCCTGGGAAACACCACTATCAAGAGGGGCAAGACCAAGCTCACTGTGGGCAACTCGTCTATCACCAGGGGCAAGAAGACCACTTCTCTGGGCGCCTCCACCATCGCCAGTGCCAAGACCAAGCTCACTATGGGCAATGCCTCCTTCAGCAGGGGCACCACCACCACCTCATTTCGAAAAGCCTTTTTCGCCAAACGCAAGACCCTCTAGATGAGAGGGGACATCATTGGGTGGAGGGACAGGTGGCTAACTCAACAAAACGTAAAGACAACATACAACAACACCATCACAGGGGACATAAGGACATCACCGCAACATCTACACAGGCTATATCTAAACGGACTTCTAAAACACTGGATTGTTTTGCTTTGGACCATTTTACTGTTTTGATCAAACAGGATTTTATCAAGGAAACAGGTCAGTGGTTTTAGAATTCTTAGATGTGTTCTACTCTACCCATGATTCCAGGTGAGTTATGTGTTGTGCAGAAGTCAATGTCTGTTGTACATGTTATTGTTGGACACCCTATTCCAGTTGCCTAGAGCAAAACTTTGAGAACATTTGGCCTGCTACATTGTTGCAATATTCTATGACAATTAAGCACTTTAGGTATTTCTGCAGTACTAATATGTCAAGGAAATCTGTAGTTAGCAAGATGGTCATCTCTGATTATCAGTAAAATCAGTTTATGTGATTACAACATCCGAATCTAATACTGTGTTGAATGATTAGAAATTGATAACGTCTCTCGATATGAAGGGGAGTTAGAGCAGTAATAACTGCTATGACTTAAATGCTAATGGATTGAGTGCCACAGCAAGATACACTTGGTACAATTTGTCACTGAAAAACAACTGCCCAGCTTAAAACAAACATCTTTTGTGCCCCCCTCTCACTCCTCTTGGATCCCAGCCAAACCCACTCTCAGCTCTCTTCAAACATCCTCTTGTTCTTTTTGCTACCTTTCCTACTGTACTTACGTTCAGTTGTGCTTCATTTACAATACAATTTAGGATCAGGGTTCTCTAATTTGTCCAAAATAATCTCAGAAGGATTGACAGCTCTCAATCACAATTTTAACTCTTCCCCACTTTCTCTGACTAACTCTCTCCCTCATCGCTCTCCTCTCCTCTCCTCAGTCTTGGCCTAACCAGCAGGATCAGCTGACACTGGAGGATTCCTCCCTGGCCACGGCCATGTGAAGTGAACACTGTCTGTCTGATGGTGCGTTTCAGATTCTCTACTGGGTGTGTGTGCACCTGGAGGATCCCTCCCATAGGGGAGATGAGCTCAGCCAGGGGAGGAGATGCAAGCCCTGTGTCTATGCGCCATGCAATATCATGGGAGGAGAGTATTAGTTGACTTATCTGCTCTGACAGAGAGATTACAAACGTTATGACCAAAATAATGTGTCACATCAGGCAATATCGATAGCTGGAAGGGTGTGCCTCACATCTCAGTGTAGTGAATGTGAAGGGAATGAGGAACCAGGCAGGGTGTCTCATGTCCAGTGTATGTGCATTTGGAGGAGTTAAAAAATAGAGGTGCTGGGCTGGGAAGAACTGAAGGCATAATTCATAATAATGAACATGATGAGGGGATGTGATATGAAGGGTATAGTATGTCACAGACAGTAGATATGGTAATAGGAGAGGAAATAGGTGGGGAAAGGTTCAAGTGATATCTGAACTTGTATAATAGTGTATATATACACTGTAATGTTAAGTGTTTGGTCCTGCTGGTAACGTTCACATTGCAATGCCAATGAACCTTGCTTATGTTTAGTAAGGCAGAGATCATTTGTGCAATAATATGCTAGAAATATGTGCAAACAAGAGGATAAATCAGGCTGAAAAGAACACCAATATTACGATGATAATTTGTTATTCTAGGATGGCAGGCTCCGAGTGCTGCTTTAATGTGCACAATGAACAATGGGACAACAACTTCTGAGTGGATGAGAAGGGTTTTTATGAGGAAAAAAGTAGAGCAGTGGAACCCTGAGGCTGAGAGAGAGAGAGAGAGGGGGGGGGGGGGTAGAGAGAGAGAGAGGTGAAGAGTGGGACCATTTGTGGTGCTTTACCATTGTTTAACACAAGAAAGGACACACTCAGAGTGAAGAACCATACTGTACAGTCACTCACAGAAGCCACATTCAAGTTTCAAAGTACTTTACAATGATCGTGCAGCTGGTTCCACTTTATATGTCCTCCTCAGGATATTCCAACAGAGACAGTATTGGCCCATTCTCCCCAGCCACACCCAAAACAATTGAAGGCTTTAACACTCAAAAGATGACTTGCTCTTCCTTCTCATCTCATCCACTTTTATTTACAGGGAGCACGGGTGCAATAGGGCAGGACCTCCAAATCTTTAACTATCTTATTTATGTTGTTTTCTTAGGTTCAACGTGTTGGCACCAACAGTGTTCATCCAGTCATGGACCTCGTCATGAGAGCTCTTAGGGCAGAATATGCAACAAAGTAATAGATCAACTGGCCTGTAACAAGATTCCCTAGTGATAGCTGTTTCTCCTGGTTTGGCCTCTTTTCAATAAGGCAAAATAGCAGCTATTGGTACAGTCCTTTTCTCTCAGATGAACCAAGTACAGATGACACTCTGGTCCCGCCATGTTTTAAAAACATATGTAGCCCATAGCAACAGCTATACTGTTATGTAGGACTTTTCTTTTATTCTTGACATTTTATTATTATTCTGGCCATGGTAAATACTTATAAATGAAAGCCAGCTTAAGGCATGAGTGGTATCTCCTTCAAAAGTTATTTTTTTTCTCAGGACTTGAAAAGTTGATGGTGCCAAGTTCCAACTGAGATTTCTTCAGTCATTTTCAAACACACATCAAATTAGTACATGAATACATGAGACTTTTCCACTTGGAGACTACCAGCTGGACCATACTGTATATCTATGACCTCTGCTGACTTAACTATTGACCTAAGACCTTTGACCCAGGGAAGCAACAATAGTTCCCTGTGATGTTGAGAGTATTTCCAAATTTCCGTCACTGTACTGTCTACTGCTGTGCATGGAAATCTCTGTCATCAAAATAAGTTCAGTCGATGAAACATGATGTAATGGGGAGGTCACTTTGACACATTAGATCACTCCATTTTAGAAGTCCCTATATCTTGGCTTTGGTGTCGAAAATAGGGCCATCACAGAGTAGGTCTACTAGTATTACTGAACCCTACTATATCAGTATAGCACTACAACAACCATGTTAATGACTTGGAGGAAGAGCTTTGAATGGGAGTGTGATGCCACTTTGGCAAAATCCATTATGATCCCTGATGACAAATTGACATGGGGATGAAGCACTGGGTCCAGCATTTCACCAAGGGTCAATGACACAGTAAACAGATTCAAATTCAGTAATCAAGAACAACTCTGTATGATAATAGAACATTCACAAATAGGCCTCAAGACAAAGATTTACTTCCAAAAAATGAAAAATAGGAAATCCAAACATGTTAATCTGTGTGTGTCGATGTCTGGTAATTGTGTGTGTTGTGATAGTGGAGGAAATGTTTTGTATTCAAATTGAAAATATATACACGTACACTAGTGTTAGAAGAAGGATCATGCTTGGGCTGGTGTGCTAACTGAACACTAATTTGGGCTTCGTTGGGAGGGATGGCTAATGATCTGAAGATAACTGTGTCCATATCAGTCAAACCTTTTTCATGACTCCCTCCATTACTCTTGGCATTAGTCTGGAGCATAGATCCACCCTCTATTCTTTGCCCCAAGGCTGCTCTGCTGGTAGCCCTGCCTACACAATGAGACACACACAACGTCAGCCTGACTCTATGCACAGCCAGAGGTCCTGAGGTCACAAACATTCACAACCTTTGTCAACTTGAACACCACCTGGGACAAGGGCCGTCATTGGCTGACACATGGAAGTAGTATACACGTCTGTCTGGCAGGAAAAGAGGCCTCTATGACTTACAGCCCATCTTAGACTGCACAATACAAAATGTAGACTTGACATCGACACAGATGCTTTCAGATATTCAAAGCCTGGGGAATACATGCATTAAACTTAATTCATAGCTCTCATTGAAAAGTAATTAATGTCTTTCCCAGTGGAGACAACTGTATGATTAGCATTACTGATGAAAAACTGTTGTGAACATTTTTTGTTTTGTTTTGTGTCCTGTGCCTGTCTCTTTAAATGTCTTGGATTAAAATGTCCTTGGCACGGTCAGTGTCTGAAAAATGACCGAACTGCAACAAATGTCTCTTTGTTCTCTCGCTAATCCTTCTTGGAGTCTGAAGTCTATGTCTTTGAAAACATTCTTTATTTTTGGTCATGATCCATGTCTGTTCTATGTGTTCTATTACACTATGTTCCACTAAATGCAGACAGAACCCTTGACAGAGAGGTGCTGTAATAAAAAAGTGCTTGATCGTGTTCCTGGAGTTTTCATTTGTCTCTATTCTTCTATCCAAGCAGCAAACAAACACTAAACTCAACATGTCATATCATGAGGATGTGGCCAATGTCAATGTCATCGGATTGGAAGGATGGCAAGATATCCATGATTAGTAACAATGAACCATATAAGCCTACCAACACAACACATAGAATGCGTAACTAATTTTCTGCTAATTTCTTTGTCTAGAAATAATTTAGCGAGAGCACCAGGAGCTTGAGTGATGTCACTCCTGTTGGTCCTCTGTAGAACAATGCCTCCTTCAGGAGATAAAATGTTGTGTCCCTGACAGCAAGACAATGGGTCTCCTGGCCGCTCAGAGTGACAGCACACACACACACACAAGACTCGTCTGATAGGTTCACGTCTCATCATGAGGGTGCCCACAGATAATATATTCACATTGCTAACATACAAGCTGCAGGCCACAGACCCACACGTTTCTGAGGCAACAATCCAGTTGCTGTTCCTACTGGAGCTCCTTATATGAAGACAGGGATATAAACCATGATGAGTCAGACAGACATGAGGACACACAGTGAAGAGGAAGCTTACAGTATAGATGCATAAGGACACAGAGATAAGACACATTGGGTATTTTGCAAAAACACATATGCACTCTTAAAGTAATTGTGAATATATATATATATATATATATATATATATATATAAAAAATTGAATATAGTATTATATTAATTTACATAACACTTGTTTATCATCATTAAGTATTCACATTAATTATGCCTTTACAAATAGGAATATTCTAGGATGGAGCACTGATGATACATTAGCCTACATTGGGTAAAACATAACTTCTCCTTCACCAAGTTATAAAATAGCATTCCCATGACAACCAGACACAGGGGTATGACTGCTATACAATTATATTATCAGCGGTATCAGCTGTATGTATCAGTTACTCTGGTATAGATGAGCTGGCAAAAATGTTGTAGGCCTATAATTTTTTTCTGAGAGCTCTCTCAGGCCACCGGGTGAAATACCTCCGGGTGTTATTAGTAGTACATAATGAGTACAGCACAGTAGCATTCAATGACCATAATAAACATCCGATTTCACTGTGATGTCATTATCTTGGAGCAGCATTTCTATAAGCGGTAAATAATGTCCTCGTTCCAAGAAGGTTGTCGTCATTGCCACATCACCGAACTGGGGAATTCTGGTGGACCAATGCCCTCTCAAACATAGGCCTCACACAGCCCATTTAATCCACTTTCCTTTCAAATAGGCCGACATAGCGGCGGAGACAGCGGGGTGTCCACCAAGGTGAAACCGCATATGTGGCTGTTTATTTGTCAGGCGATCTGATTCTCTCTAGCCGTTATTTACCAAGATTTTAAAAAACATAAAACGTTTATCCATTTAAATTTCCCCAAGTAGCCTAATGTATAGGCTACCACAGTGCCCATAGCTGTGGAATATGTTGCCTTTTGTTTTTCTTTACGTTTTCTTTTGAGAATATATGATTTGGAACAACGCTTAATACATTGTAGCCTAAGCCATTACACATTTATTTCCATGCATGCATTAACTAATATGTGTGGTTAACATGACCTGCCAACCACACGAAACATCTGCTCCCTTGTGTTTACCTGCATACGGTGATGAGATTTTTTCGCTCCACGCCGACGCTCCGAGAAGATGCCTTTTTCGATGTCAAACCCATAGCCATTGCTTTTCGGACACAGCCGGATTCCATTCAGCGGCGGTACGGAGCCTTCCGGTAACCCAGCACCACCAAGACCCCTCCCTCCGCAGGCCTATGCCATATATTACGGTGTTCTCAGTTCTCCGCGAGAAGCTGATGCTTAATTAGTGGGCTCTACGTTGACGCACAACGATGGAGTTGTGCAGGGTGAATAGACAGAGTATAATTAAAATACCCTCTGCACCAAGATACCCAATGCACATATGTTGATTTAGCCTACATAAAATATCCCATCATTTAATAATCCTACATTTTATCATAATGTGCTTTGTTTTTATAATACTATAGAAAATGATGACTGACTATATAGGATATTATTTAGTTGCGCCACAACATATCTACAGATAATATGTAATAAAACAATTAGAAATTGGCATGAAATAAATGCAAATGTAGTCTACTTAATTATATATGTTGTGCTGTAGATAATTGGCCACAAGGTGGAATACTGTGCCAAATGATTGTGACTCCTCGACGCTAGAGGTCGCTCTAAAATCCTTACGTCACCATTTTTTTGTAAACAGAATGAAAGATGGCGGAGTCAGGGGAACCCAATGCAACCTGTACTTTTCTATTTAAAAAATCTACCAAAAGATGCAACGCTAGGAAGAGAAAAGCCAGTGACAGCGACACAGGTGAGCTACAGTGTTTGAGTCCAGCTCAGTGTTGTTTCAAAAGCTAACCAAAACACTGCATTGTGCATGAAAACAATGGCTATTAGTAATAGTCCTCGATCTAGCTATAGTGGCGAACTGACCTAGTTAGCTAGCATTTGAAGTGTATTTAGTAAGGCGTTAAGATTGGGCTAAGTAAAAACAAAACTACTGCCAACTATAAAACCACCTAAGCCATGGAAATGATTGCAAGTGGCCGAGTACTGTAAACACGGAAATGTCACACTCACATGCTGATGCTTGCCTCCATTGTCAGATGGCAACAGTGACGAATACAAGAATTCCGTCGTCAGAAAATAAAAAAAGACGGGTTCAGCAAACCCTATGATTCAAAGGGTAACGTCGCATGGCTGACTACAAACGAATCCGTGTTTATACGAAACATTTTTTATAGTGTGAAATCATTATTCTCTTCTCCCCAGACAAAAAAAGTAGAGAGAGGTGTCATCTGCTGAAAGTGACGAGGAGAAAGAAAAAAAGAAAGTCACTGTCGCTTACAAGTCCACACGGTCAGCGGTGAGTTATTTTGAAAAATACCTCTCCTCTACCCATTAGTCTATGAATTAATCTATTAACAATGTTTTGTATTTATATCCTACCTGCCCCTTTATTGCTCAGCCCCGTATAAAGCTATCAATCACGTCCCCCTCCCTTCGCTGTGTATAGAAACCAGAGGGGCCAGATGACATGGGAGCAACTGCAATCTATGAGTTGGACACAGCAAAGGACAATGATGCTCAGGCCATCTTTGAGAGGAGTCAAAAGATCCAGGAGGCAAGACCTCTGTCTCTTGTTGGAGGAACTTTGTTTCCTTTGTGTATCTACAGTTTAGTATTGTATCATTTGCATTCTTCCCCCAGTTTTGTTGTAAATTGGGACAGCGTTGGTCCGCAAATGCTTAGAGGTTTCTATCCTCTCCCTCACCAGGAGCTGACCGGTAAAGAGGATGATAAGATCTACAGAGGAATGAACAACTACAAAAAGCACATCAAGCCCAAAGACTCCACCATGGGAAATGCATCCTCTGGCATGGTCAGGTGTGGATGCATGTTATATGACAGAGTAAAGTTGAAATGTCTTGTGGAAAGTTTTTATTGTTTTTGCATCATCACTATTTTCTCTCTTTTGTCAGGAAGGGCCCAATCCGGGCCCCAGAGCACCTGAGGGCCACAGTGAGGTGGGACTACCAGCCAGACATCTGTAAAGACTACAAAGAGACTGGCTTCTGTGGCTTTGGAGGTGAGTGGGACTTTGTTGGAAGGTTGCCTCCAATGTCCTCCTTTCCCAACTTGAATTAATCATCTGTGGAAGTCTCTGAAAGTGTCCTTTGTGTGTTTCTTTTCCCCGCTTAGACAGCTGCAAGTTCCTCCATGACCGCTCAGACTACAAACATGGCTGGCAGATTGAGAGGGAGCTGGATGAGGGGCGCTATGGGGCCAACGGTGAGTTCACAACAGGGGAGAAACACAGGGCTGTGTAGATTTTAAGATGAATCAGATTAGAGAGTTGTGATACAGCTGTTCAGTAATGTGTGGTCTGTATGTAGATGATGAGAACTACGAGGTGAGCAGTGACGAGGAGGACATGCCCTTCAAATGCTTCATCTGCCGAGAGTCCTTTAAGAACCCCGTCATCACCAAGTAAGACAATGATCCTTAAGAACTCCTTCACCATTAATTGTGTGTAGAGAAACTTCCAGCTAATCAAACCACTCCTGTCTTGTCTCCCGCAGGTGTCGGCACTACTTCTGTGAGACCTGTGCTCTTCAGCACTACCGCAAGTCCCAGCGCTGCTATGTGTGTAATGTCCAGACCAACGGCGTCTTCAACCCAGCTAAAGGTGAGGATAATGCATCTCAATTACCATGGTCAGCATAGTGGTATGGCATGTACATTAGGTCTTGGATGGTCCCCCAAAGCATCCACTTTGAGCTAAGAAAACTAAAGCTACAGTAGTTTGTTTGACCATGGAGCTTGTTGCCTGACTCGAGCTGAATTCCTGCTCTATCGTCCGCTACATACTTCAGTCTGAGACCGCAATCATTGAAGTCGTTTGTGGTGGTGTACAAAACAAGGTCATCAGCAATTGGATAATCTCTAACCAATCAGAGAACCAGTGACACATTTTCTAAATGTTGCTTTACCCATGTGTGTTCTGGCCCAACCATAGGTTTCTGGGACCAATCAGACAGGCTAGAATGTATTTCCATTCTAGAGATCTTGGAGGAGGTACTCAGCTCCAGAAACTCATGTTCAATGGCGTGGCGTTTGGCCGGAGCAAGGAGTTTTGGTAGACAGGCAAGAGCTTATGTACATCGGGTAAAGGACTAGTCTATAGTCAGTCAAATAGAAAAAGCTCACTGCTCAAATATTCAGGCCCGTGGCTGTGTAAGGCTATTGAGCTCCAGGCAGTAGCCCTAAGTGTTTTCTTTCTACAGAGCTGGCAGCCAAGATCGCCAAACACCAAGCCATGCTAGACCAGCCACCCTCTGATGAAGAAGATTAGCAACCTACTTTAAATACAGTACCTATCCAATTTCATCAGTGTCTGTCTCCTCTGTTTCATTGTATCAATGTCAAGCCTTCCGGAATAAAACTTGATTTTTAAATAGTTGACTGATTACTTGCAATACAGTGAGAGCCCCGAGGTGAAAGGTATTTATTATCAAGTAAAATAGTTGACACTCCCAACACTTTCCCTTCTTGGAACCCAGACAAACTATCTGAAACAAGCACCATTGTAACATTCACTTTTTTTGCAGGACAAAAATGGCCAATAACAGGAAGGTTAATCAAATACATGGACCTCAGTTGGCACAGTCTAGTGTTAACTGAAGATAGCAAAGCAAGTTGAGGGTTTCAGGTAGAAACAGATTTTTTCTTCCCTCCTGTAAAACTGATGGTTCTCTATGAACAGTTGAGGAAATGCAAACACTGTCTGGTTTGTGATAGCCTTGGACAATCTTCTGGAATCTTCCATCTGTTGTGCTGGCTAGATGGCTGATTGGATCAACCCTTGGTAATGCGGTCAGTTCCTGGTCTTTAATGTCAACAGATGGCTCTAGATAGGGTCAAGTACAGCTCAGGAGTCTCCCTGCTCTACCTTTAATGAAACATCTCCATTGACAAGTGAAAGAGCAGACTGGACATACTCCCCCATATGGTTCTTCGACGGGTCTGGAGCTTCAGTCGAATTTGGAGAGATGTGTGCGTGAGAGGAATTGGGTGTCAGTCAGTGCAAAGGTCTGTCTGCTCATGCATCTTTTAGACTAGAGTGATAGCAAGGAGGTGAGATGGTAGCTGGCTTTTAAACCCAGTCAAACTGCTTAGTTTGAATTATTTACATGGACCATTTAGTAAGAACAAAGCGTAAATCCAGTCCGAAGTCTTCTCAGAGCATTTCCTGTTAACCTCTTGGTTACAACACACACACCTCTTTCCTGTTCCTCTGTGGTCAGAAGTCCCAGTCATCCACATCCATGTGGCTGAGGCCAGATTCCAGGCTGGCCAGTCCAGAGGCAGCGTCCTGAGGCTGGGTACTCTCAAAGCCTGTGATGGGCGTTACGGGCCGGAACAGCTCAGGCAGAGCCTCCGATGGCCGACGCTTGATCTAGGGAAGAATGGAAATAAATCTCATTGGGATTCTAATAAAGTGTGTGACTGAATGAAGCCCTTATATGACTTAAAATGTTGTACATTGATGTTGAGGGGGGAGGAACTAGATCCTACTGACCTGTTTGAAGAAGGAATGACCAATGAGAGCACTTGCTGAGGGTCTGAGGGGGGGAAAATAAACAATTAAATGAGCTAAAATTCTTAAGACAATCAATGTGAGGACCAGCAGCCTAGCTTGGCGTGGCTCACCTCTTCTCTGGGTCCCTCTGTAGACACAGCTCCACAAAAGCATGGAAGTGGGGAGAGAAGGTACGACTGTAGGGGTGGCTCCCCGAGGAGGAGGGCTCTCCATTAGAGTGGTGGGCCCCTCCGGTGCTGGGGCCCTCACAGATCCCAGAGTCAGCTCCAGAGCGGGAGGGCTTCATGGTCAGCTCCTCTGGGGGGATGGTGGTGGTGTCCAACAGACAGGGGACTGTCCCGTTCAGCTTCTCCAGCAACATCTAAAGACAAGAGGACCACGAAGAGGAATGGAGAGAGATACCAGTCAATTGAGGAGCAGAATATAGATCTTTCAGAATAAAGATAGGGTGAGGGGTTGATCTGGCCACTAGTCACCTGTGTGGCTGGCATGTCTTTGAAGGGCACATGTCCATTGGCTAGCTCACAGGCTGTGATGCCAAGACTGTAGATGTCTGACCGGAAGTCGTATCCCTGCAGATTCTGACACACACCAGGGTTGACCGATAAACAAATGAAGGTATTATAGTTTAAAAGCAAGGAATTGTATGTTAGCCAGGTGTGGTATGGAGTTACCTGCTGCAACACCTCTGGGCTGAGCCAGGGAAGCACCTTGATGCTGTACTGGGGGAAGTCATGGACCACTCTGGCCCGCTGGCCGTGACGGATCAGACTGATGATGCTCCTCAGACCAGACATACACACCTGACCATCTACCGAGATCAACACGTGGCTGGCCTTCACGCTCCTAAACACACAAAATTAGACGCCATGTCACAATCCTGCATGAAAAGTCCTGGGCCTGTGTGAACTTTGTACTTACCGGTGTACATAGCCCATGTGGTGGATGTAGTCCAGGGCTTTGAGCATGCCCAGTAGGATGTAGGCGATGGCCAGCTCATTCATCCCATCAGTGAAGTGGCTGCTGATCAGGTCTCTGGCTGACCCTAGGACATGTTAGACACTACATTAGTCAGAGAGAGAGCAGAGGACTGAATAGTAGGGTTAGGTGGAGACAAATTACCTTAATGTGGGAATGGTAACTAGAGTCCTCCGGTCTACATTTAACCTTTGACTACATTTGACTAGGACCAGAGTGGTGTAGTGTTACAGTCAGTGCTTTGTCTGTGAATCCTCACCATAGGCCATGAAGGGAGAGATGACCCACAGCTCGTTCTCTGCTATGAAGATGCTCCTGTAGGGCAGGATGCTGGAGTGGTGGAACAGCTTAGATACATGGAGCTCAGCCTGAGAGACAGAGATTAGACTGGCTTAGGTTTAAATTGACAGAGAGAGAGATTACATTGAGTTATGTAATAGATACAAATTAGACCGACAGAGATGGGAGGTTGGATTACATAACAGGTGATGTCATAAAGCAAGGGATGAATGTATTCAGAGGGGAGGAGTGAAAGAGGGATATAAAGGCAAGGATGATTTGACTGATGTCTGTATGCCTGGCAGAGGCAAATGTGACAGATGGATGGTAGAATGATAGATTGATGGTGACAGGTCCAGACCTGCAGGTAGTTGACCATTTCATTGGTGCAGGACTCCAGGTCAATCCGACGGATTGCTACGTGTTCCCCTGTGGGTCTGTATCTGGCAAGGTTAACGGTCATCAAGTCCTCCAGGCCTCGACCTAGCACAGCAAAACACACCAAATTAGACTAGAGACAGGCGCACAAACAATGTATTCAACAACAAACACACAAGCGCCTTGGCAGCCAAGTCACTGGGGTTGGAAGCCTGAGACTGACTGACCTATGATGGTCAGGAGCTCATAGGCGCTGCTGTCGGGGAGGAAGCTTCCCATGGTGCCCCGCCGTGGGACTGAGGTCAGGCTCTCGTGGCTGTCTTCATGGGCCTGGGGAGCGAGGCGGCAGCAGGGAAGGAGTTAGCATTGGAAATGATAGCATATATTGGCCCTTAGTGTTGGGCGTTACTTGTGGCATTGTGAGAGTGGCCTGCAAAGGCTTGGTCAGACGTGATGGTTGATGCTAAATCATATACAGTCAGACTACAGAACAAAGTGTGTACGAGCAGTACTTGTGGAACCTGAGTGGAGAACATTAACTTCAGGTTTGAATTCTGTTGGTGGCAAATTATAAGCAAGAAGCTACATAATTTATGAATCATGCCTTCTCCAAACCTCATCACACCATAGTGCTTGAAATATTAACACTCATGGTAAGACACATGCAGAGTGGGTACCCTAAAATAATAATGAGTGTGTTCAGAGAGGAAGAGGCGAAGCAAGAGGTTGCACTCGCCAAAATGTGTCCAAAATGAGCCCAATGTGTTTCTATGGGCTTATTTTGGACTTAAGCTCGTTTCCCGCCTTTGGAACAATGACTCCCATTGTTGGGCGGAGACGTGAGCATCTCGAGTATCATCTCAAAAGATGAAAATAGGGATCCAATAACAGTCTTAAAAGATGCTCAGAAATTAAACTATTTTCACTGTCAAAATGTTTGACTGGAAAAAAAATGTATGCAGGGCTCTATGCTACAAAAAAAATGTATGCAGGGCTCTATGCTACAAAAAAAAATGTATGCAGGGCTCTATGCTACAAAAAAAATGTATGCAGGGCTCTATGCTAAAAAAAATGTATGCAGGGCTCTATGCTAAAAAAAATGTATGCAGGGCTCTATGCTAAAAAATGTTTTACAAGGAGCACGTTAAAATGTAGGGGCACAATGAAACATATTTGAGGTATTAATGACAACAATTGACAATTACAAAAGCACTGGTGCTCCCAAATTAAAATTCCAGGTAATAGTAAAATATTTCGATGCATATGCGGCCAAAATGGTACCACTGTAGAGCCCTGGTAGCCCTGGGGTGTTGGCCTAAACTTACAATTGAAGTCGGAAGTTTACATACACTTAGGTTGCAGTCATTAAAACTTATTTTTCAACCACTCCACTAATTTCTTGTTAACAAAACTATAGTTTTGGCAAGTGGGTTAGGACATCTACTTTGTGCAGGACACAAGTCATTTTTCCAACAATTGTTTACAGACAAGATTATTTCACTGTATCACAATTCCAGTGGGTCAGAAGTTTACATGCACTAAGTTGACTGTGCCTTTAAACAGCTTGGAAAATTCCAGAAAATGATTTCATGGCTTTAGAAGCTTCTGATAGGCTAAATGACATTATCTGAGTCAATTGGAGGTGTACTTGTGGATGTATTTCAAGGCCTACCTTCAAACTCTGTGTCTCTATGCTTGACATCATGTGAAAATGAAAAGAAATCAGCCAAGACCTCAGAAAAGAAAATGGTGGCCCTCCACAAGTCTAGTTCATCCTTGCGAACAATTTCCAAATGCCTGAAGGTACCATGTTCATCTGTACAAACAATAGTACGCAAGTATAAACACCAAGGGACCATGCAACCGTCATACCGCTCAGGAAGGAGACGCGTTCTGTCTCCTAGAGATGAATGTACTTGGTGCAAGAAGTGCAAATCAATCCCAGAACAACAGCAAAGGACCTTGTGAAGATGCTGGAGGAAACAGGTACAAAAGTATCTATATCCACAATAAAACGAGTCCTATATCGACATAACCTGAAAGGCCGCTCAGCAAGGAAGAAGCCAGTGCTCCAAAACCGCCATAAAAAAGCCAGACTACGGTTTGGTACAAGGGGATAAAGATCATACTTTTTGGAGAAATATCCTCTGGTCTGATGAAACAAAAATAGAACCGTTTGACCATAATTAACATCGTTATGTTGAGGAAAAAGGCTTGCAAGCCAAAGAACACCATCCCAACTGTGAGCATGTTGTGGGGGTGCTTTGCTGCAGGAGGGACTGGTGCACTTCACAAAATAGATGGCACCATGAGGACGTAAAATTAAGTGGATATATTGAAGACATCAGTCAGGAAGTTAAAGCTTGGTTGCAAATGGGTCTTCCAAATGGACAATGACCCCAAGCATACTGCCAAAGTTGTGGCAAAATGGCTTAAGGACAACAAAGTCAAGGTATTGGAGTGGCCATCACAAAGCCCTGACCTCAATCCTATAGAACATTTGTGGGCAGAACTGAAAAAGTGTGTGCGAGCAAAGAGGCCTACAAACCTGACTCAGTTACACCAGCTCTGTCAGGAGGAATGGGCCAAAATTCACCCAACATATTGTGGATAGCTTGTGGAAGGCTACCCAAAACGTTTGACTCAAGCTAAACAATTTAAAGGCAATGCTACCAAATACTAACTGAATGTATGTAAACTTCTGAACCACTGGGAATGTGATGAAAGAAATAAGAAATGAAATAAATCACTCTACTATTATTCTGACATTTCACATTCTTAAAATAAAGTGGTGATCCTAACTAACCTAAGACAGGGAATTCTTACTAGGATTAAATGTCAGGAATTGTGTAAAACTGAGTTTAAATGCGTTTGACTAAGGTGTATGTAAACTTCTGACTTCAACTGTATTAGGTTATTATTATTTATTTTTTTAAATGCAGTAACAACTTAATAACCATTTATCTACTAATTTCCAGCCAGCATTGCGAGGTAGATGCCCATCACTTTAAATCACTCAGACGGGGTTGCCATGCATTGCCAAAAATGGAACACATGGAACTCTATCCATTCCATTCAACTCCAGTTCACAACCATTGGTGGATCCAGAGATTTCCACAACAGTGACACATTAGACATGAACAAATAACCAGTTGCTCATACCCTCCCACCACCCACCTACCTACATGCCCTCTGCTTTCTAGTAAGGGAGAAGTACAGTGAACACAGGCAATAGACAAAGTGTCCACACTTAAACTACTTCACAAACATGAAACAGGCTTGGTCAAAATTAGTGAGGACTTTCAGTGAACAACAGAAACCATAAATCAAATAGTAACACCATGTTAAGACCACGCTGAGGTTCCTAAGGGCCCATTAAGGCTGGCTTTACAGGGAGATTATATGTCAGCTGAGACCAAACAGACGTTTTCCGTGACAGCCGTAAAAGACAAGTGCAGGTCAATTAAGCCTGGTAGTTACGGATGATCCATCATTGCCCACTCTAAAAGACACAAACTGTGGTCAACTTTATGAATCAGAAAGGACTGTTTGATCTCTGGAGCAACCGATGGAGCCATCAGGTAACACGTAGTATTAATGGGGTGATCCATCTGTCCACTTATACTGATCACATCTTTTTTTCATCATACTTCAGCAACCTCAGTTGCTCTCTCCTCCAACCCAACCATGTCTCATCAAGAGAACATCATTACTGTGAACTCCACCAATCTCCCAACTCCCCCAATAGGAAACCCTGGTGGGTGAAGTAGGATGGGCCTCAAAATACAAAGCACATACAGCATTGTGAATCAGATGCCCATGCACAAAAGCACATAGGGCTTGTGAATTCATTCACGTTGGCTCCACCCTCACACACAGGCAGATGGAACGATCGAGAGCAGTGACTGGAGTACCGCACTTACTTTCCTGTGAGAGCTTCCCTGAGCTTGCTCTGTGGTAGAGAAACCACATCAATGACAAACACAAACACACACAAGAGAAGGATCTGTGTTTAGAGCAGCTCAGGAACCATTAGGTACACTGTAAGTGTAAAGTATAGCATGTCGTGTTTGTTGCAGGAGTCGTATCAATGCTGCTAGCTGGCTCCCATAACAAGGAGGATTCAGTTTAGGCTAATTAGATACCTCCAATGCATCTTAAATCAGTGAGGAATCTGAGGATTCAGTCTAGCGGGATTGAGTGATTATGCATTGCCATGGGAACTGGAAGCAGCCAAAACCAAACTTGAAATCAAGCGTATGAACGAACACAGAACAATTATGCAATGTGAGCTGAGCGCACAGAAATATGAAGATAATGCAAAGCTTGATAGTGAAGCCACCCCTCCCCAGCAATTCAGTTCCTCTCTATGTAAACCGATTCTTCAACCACTGATAAATTGACAGTGTTTATGTTAGTCTAATAAGACCCACATACTGTAGAAACATCTCTTTGAACATGCCTCATCGCCACCACACTTGTTACCCTTAAAATATGATTTCCTTAATAAATATTTGACCTAGGTATCATGTCAACTTCGTATCTACTACAATGACCGACGGCGCAACAGAATATTAATCTGACATGCAGTATTCTGAGGCTGCATATTTTGCATTGATCAAGTCTGAAAGACAAGGAGACATCACACTGGAACAAACTCTCTTCATGGCACACATGTAACATACAGTGAGACATTTGACACCTGCAGAACATTGAAGCAAGCAGTAGCTCTTATGTGTCCTCAATCTATTTCGGAGACAGAGGTATCCAGCCACATATTGTCAAAGAACCAATGCTGATTGAATTCCAGAAGGTTTAAATTGTATTATGCCAATTGTTTGTTAGAGTGTGTTGCCTTTTAAAAACTGTGCAATGCAATATCTTGTTTTGAAAGCAAAGCTGCACATAGGATATAGCTAGCAGGTTCTGTATGAGGGTCGGGCAACTTCATAGCTGATAATAGGTCTTGTTTGTAAGCAGCAGTTGATTTGGGAAGCCTTTTTCAACATAACCTATGACCTTACCTCCAAAAAACTCAAAATCCCTCAGGTTCTCCACACTCAATTTCTCTGAGACCCAACGCTGGGATTGAGAGGGAGAAAGAAAGAAACAGATAGAAATGATTGACCTGTGGTATCTGCACTCCAATAACTGATCATTGCTGTGACACTGACTGGTAAGGATTCAGCACAAGTATTTGATACATTTTCTAGACTGAGCTCTAACGTCATCAGGCAGGGGAGCGCTGACAGAGTTCACTCACCAGAAAAGACATGGATCTGTCGATTGTGGCAGCTAGAACCGCTGAAACCCCATCCAGAAAAAATACCTCCAAAATAAATACTAACACAGTAACACAGGAAAGGAAACACGTTAACGTTACTTCGCTATGAACAAGACATGTAGCTAACTATAACCTGCCTATAGAATCATTTAAGTTGTAATGTTAATGTGAAAACCATTTCACAAATAGTATAATTTATAGGCCCCAAAACATTTTATTAGCAGGACTACTACCTAACGTTAGCTAGCTAAAGTAACATATGGATATGTAAAAATAAATAAACTAACGTTAGCGTGGCTCTTTTTCATTACATTAAACAACACAGATTGGCTTGGTAGCTATATAAACCACGATAGCTAGTAACCTACCTGTATGTTAACTTGAAGAAATAGCTAGCTAATATCTGATGAAGCGAGTTTGTTAGCTACCATTTTCAACAAACAACTATTATCGAAAAGGGGCGGAAACTAATGTCACATGTTTGCGTTGATTGGTTCGTTGTTGTGAGACGCAATCCGTCGCGCGTAATCTACGTCTACACACGGTAATGACGCAAAACACTTTCGAGTCGCGCTGTGAGATTTGGCAGTGGTAAACAGATCTTTCTTGGTGGTGAAAACAGGTAAATAAACAGTACATGAAACCACGAGGTTAGTTTATAGTGTTTAACGTACACTAGATTTAACTGATTTTGCAAATATCCTTTGACAAGCCATATTTGCTCAGTCAATCATTTGTCACACACCCACTTCTTCGTCGTGCTGCTGCGGCCCTAGAGAAGCGTAGCATGCTAACGTTAGCTAGTTTAATTTAGCCAATTAATGAGATCCAAACATTAGCTAGACACAGATTAATGCGAGATTTTATATATTCATTTGCCAGAAGCCACAGATAATCTTTGACATCCCCCAGACAGTGATTTACGAGATGATTAGCATTTAGCAGACGTTTGTGGGTGACACACAAGGCCTGCGATGAATGGACTGGAATGCAACAGCAATCTACAACAGTCAAATACCAAATGTGATTATCTTTCTTTTCCCCTTACTTCTGTAGGACAGCTATGAACTGGAGTAAGGGTGGCCCAAGTGGTAAGCGAGGGTTCGGGTTTGGAGGATTTTCCCTTGGTGGTGGTGGTGGTGGAGGAGGAGGAGGAAAGAAAGAAGAACTGCGCGTGCCTCAGAAATCCCACACGTCCTTCGGAGGCGCAGGGACAGCTGGAGGTTATGGCAAGAACCAGCAACTCCCTGCATTCTACAAGATAGGAACAAAAAGAGCAAATTTTGATGAAGAGAATGCGTGAGTATAGACTTATTTTTCCTTTAGGGTTGGGTTTGGTGTGCTTTGTATGCTGTATGATCAACCAGTTATGCAGGATGTATTACATTGATTTCAATTACATTTGACTGGTGATAACTTTCCTAACCCATTTCCAGGTATTTTGAAGATGATGAAGAGGAGTCAAGCAGCACAGATTTGCCATATATCCCAGCTGAGAACTCCCCCACACGGCAACAATTCCAGTCTGGAGGGGGCTCAGACAGTGAGGATGATCCTCTGGATGCTTTCATGGCCCAAGTGGAGGTGAGTCATGGATTCCCCTCTTAGACCTGGATCATGTAGGAATATACACATTTTCTCCGTAGTTTGTCTGTTTAAAATCTGGGGTTATTGTCACAGAGCTTTTGGGAAATATTGCAGAGGGTTTATTGTTCACCCTCTTGTCTGCTCTAGGACCAAGCAGCTAAAGACATGAAGAAACTGGAGGAAAAAGAGAAGGAAAAGAAGGTTGAAAAGTAAGATCCCTTCAATTTCTACCATTTAAGCTTAGGGCCTTGAAAATGATCTTGTCAATAATATAAGCAGAAATATTATTAGCAAAGGCCCTATTCAAGGCCACCAGGCAGGCAGGTGTAGTACATTCTTCCCATTCACCTGTGTATTGATTTGCACATATTTCCATGGTTATTAGTCAAGTGTCTCAATTATTAATATATTCTCATCCCAAAACTCTAGCATGTTATTAAGATACTGTAGATATAAAGTTCCCACTGCAACCATTCACCACTGTGGAGCAGAGATATGTCTCATTTGAAATAATCTGTCTTGCCATTCAATTACCTTAAATTTCCCCATTTGGTCCATACTGTAGGTAACTCATCAAGCCTGCCTTGCATGGCGACTTTGTAGGGAGGGGATAAGCGTGACATTAGACAGGTTGTGGGGAATCATGGGTGAACAAACGAGTCGCAGGGAAGTTTTTTTTTCTCCGCTTGTTTTTACAGGGGTATACGTGATGACATTGAAGAGGAAGATGAACAAGTAAGTGATCCATCCAACGTTCCTTATTTACTACTGATCAGAGAGCCTCCAGACCCCAACCTCCCCTCCCGACCCATCTATGGCCAAGTCTCACCACCTACCACATCTCTTGCTCTTTTTTTCTCTCTTTTACTCTATCGCTCTCTCACACTATGCTAACAAACCCAATTGCAGGTTGAATCCTTCGCCCTATCCTTCTTGGATATGTACATGCATACTTGTGGTGACAATTATATATATATATTTTTTTTAATATACCCATGCCTAAACTAAGCATGTTGATTAATAGTTTATAATCTCTTTTCAAATATGCCATACTGTAATGAATGTTTACTATTAACTGTTGCTGTTCTTACTACTTTGTGAAGGGGGGTTATAAAATCTGACACTGATCAATTTCAGCCCAAATAACGCAAAGACGGGTTTAAACTGAGTGTTAAAACATAAAATGGCTTAGACGCTGACATTGATATGGGCAATCATCAGAGTATTTTGCCGTTGACTGTATTTGAATGTATGTCCCCCGGTTATGAGAATGGTAAGAGTGCCTGCATGAATGTGTGCTACATTAGGCGTTTAAGCTGACCCTGGTTGACTCATGCGGCTGTGCTCTGTGCAGGAAGCCTACTTCCGCTACATGGCAGAGAATCCCACAGCTGGGCTGACCGCAGAGGACGAGGATGAGAACATAGACTACGACAGTGATGGGAATCCCATTGCCCCCACCACTAAGAAGATCATCATGCCCCTGCCCCCGATGGACCACTCTGAGGTAACAGCTGCATACTGCACCTATCTGAGCCAAGAGGCAGGAAGTTATGTTATCTTGTCAATTGGATTTTTTATTTTAGTGTCTGAGGTCATACATTTATGTCATCCCCTTATAGATTGACTACCCACCTTTTGAGAGGAACTTCTACAACGAGCATGAGGAGCTTCTCAGCCTGACAGGCACCGAGGTGTTTGAGCTGAGACACAAACTCAACCTGCGGGTAAGTGTCCGGAGAAGGACACGCACACATACAACCACATCTAAACCCAACCACACAATCCTAGCCAACATACCACTTACAGACAACTGTTGTATGATCCCATTGTCTCTTTAACCGAAAGCCTCGTCTATTTATTTTGCTTCATTGACTTTGGCAGGTGTCTGGTGCCGCCCCTCCTAAACTCTCCACCAGCTTCGCCCACTTTGGGTTTGACGAGCAGCTGATGCATATAATCCGCAAGTCGGAGTACACTCAGCCAACACCTATTCAGTGCCAGGTACCTAAGCACGTCTTTTTTTTGTTGGTACTTTCATATTGCTTTAGTAGCAAATAGGCCTCACCTGTATTTTCTTCCCCATCTGTCCTGTAGGGAGTTCCCATTGCCCTGAGTGGACGTGACATGATTGGCATTGCGAAAACTGGTAGTGGCAAGACTGCAGCCTTCATCTGGCCCATGCTAGTTCACATCATGGACCAGAAGGAACTGGAGACTGGAGAGGGGCCTATTGCAGTCATCGTGTGCCCCACCAGGGAGCTCTGTCAGCAGGTAAGACAGCCAGGGAAAGATGGGTCAGGAACAAAACATTTCCATGACAAAAAGTTGATTGGGCCCCTGAAAATGATGGTTGTGCTTCCTAGATCCACGCGGAGTGTAAGCGTTTTGGGAAAGCCTACTCCCTGCGCTCGGTGGCGGTATATGGAGGAGGCAGCATGTGGGAGCAGGCCAAGGCTCTTCAGGAGGGGGCAGAGATAGTTGTGTGCACCCCGGTAAGAGCTCTAGTTGACAATCACTGTGGTAGACTGTGTTTAGTCTTTATGTATTGGAGGAAAATAATCCCCTGAGGTCATTTCACTTATTGGGTTGTGTATGTTGTTCTTCACACAGGGTCGTCTGATTGACCATGTGAAAAAGAAGGCCACCTCTCTGCAGAGAGTGACATACCTGGTGTTTGATGAGGCAGATAGAATGTTTGATATGGGCTTTGGTAAGTTGGCTTTCCCTTCTTTCTTTTGTTCCCAATGACCACTAGGCCCAGAATATTGTTCACTGAAGATGGTTTGACACCTATTTATATCATATAATTTTGGAAACTTTTTTCAGAGTATCAAGTGAGATCCATTGCCAGCCATGTCCGACCTGATCGACAGAGTAAGTGTGTGTATGTGTGCATGTACACTTGTTTTAGACAAGACTACCCCATCCTATGAACCTTAACTTGACTCCTGTCCTCACAGCTCTTCTGTTCAGCGCCACCTTCCGTAAGAAGATTGAGAGGCTGGCTAGAGATATCCTGGTGGACCCCATCCGCGTGGTGCAGGGAGACATCGGGGAGGTCAGACCCGTGGCTCTTCTATCACCCTCTGATTGCCACTTCTATAATTTATTTAAAGTTCTACAGTGCCAGAACAGTCAACCAGCTGGCGGCAGAACATTTTCTGGAGTTTAGTCATCTAATGCTCTTCAATCCTCCATCCTTCCTCCCCAGGCCAATGAGGATGTGACCCAGGTAGTGGAGATCATGCCCAGTGGGGTGGAGAAGTGGGGCTGGCTGACCCGCCGCCTGGTGGAGTTTACCTCCTCTGGCTCTGTACTTATCTTCGTCACCAAAAAGGCCAACTGTGAAGAGCTGGCCACCAACCTGACCCAGGAGGGCCACAGCCTGGGCCTGCTGCACGGAGACATGGACCAGAGTGAGAGGAACAAGGTCATCGCTGACTTCAAGAAGAAGAGTCTTCCCGTGCTGGTGGCCACCGACGTGGCAGGTGAGGTGGGGGTGGGCTGCAGACGAGGGGGTGGGGAATGAATGTGGCACAACGTTCCAATCATCAGAGATCTGTGTATGATTACACAGACACTGACAATGATTTGATTGTTTTGATTCCAGTGCTCCTACATACTTGTCATTCTATCATTCACTCCTTCTTTGTCATTTCCTCCCTAGCCCGTGGTCTGGATATCCCTTCAATACGCACAGTAGTGAACTATGACGTGGCTCGGGACATCGACACACACACACACCGAATTGGCCGAACTGGTCGTGCTGGAGAAAAGGGTGTTGCCTACACCCTTCTCACCAGTAAAGACACATCATTTGCAGGAGACCTTGTGCGTAACCTGGAGGGAGCCAATCAAAGTGTCTCTAAGGAGCTGATGGACTTGGCAATGCAGGTAAGCCATTCTACATGTCCCTGACTGAGCATTGAGGACGGTTATGTAAAGGTTCATTTTATATGATGTCTTTACTGACCTCCTTTGATGTATTCCTCTCAGAATCCCTGGTTCAGGAAATCACGCTTCAAGGGCGGCAAAGGGAAGAAGCTAAACATTGGAGGAGGTGGTCTGGGCTACAGAGAGAGGCCAGGATTGGGAGCTGAAAGTTCTGTGAGTTGGCCATGTCTATTTGTAACATAAGTTGTGTTATTTGTAGTGTTTTATCTTGTTGGTAGATCAGTGGCATAATAGTGTAACTCTTGGTAATTGTTGACATTTAGTTGTTTCTCCAGGAGCGTAGTGGTGGTGCTGCCATGGGTAACTATGAGGGCTACAGCAAGCCTACCGGAGCCATGGGAGACCGCATGTCAGCAATGAAGTCAGCCTTCCAGGTAATTAAACTGTCACTCACTATCTATTCTGTTAGCTTAAAATTATCCCTTTTTCTCATTAATTATTTCTGTACGTCTAGAAGTCCCTCTTTAATCGTTGTCTACTTTTCAGTCTCAGTATAAGAACCACTTTGTGGCGGCGTCCGGCATGGTTCCTAAACTCACCACTAAGTCCAGTAGCTCTTCAGGCTGGACCAGCGCTGGAAGTCTGAGCTCCGTCCCCACCGGGGCCCCTGAGGGCCCAGACCGGCCCCGTGGGCCCCCCTCCTTAGCCATGGCCCCTCCAGCAGCCCTCGGCATGGGCACCAAGATGGCAGGCTTCACCAGCGCTGGCTCCCTGAGCTCTGTGTCAGACAGCCAGGCCACTGCTCCTCAGGGGAATGCCGCCCCACCCTCACCCAGGGAAGGGCCCCGTGACAGACATGGTGATGACAGGAGTCGCCATGGAGATGGCCACTATCGTGACAGGAGAGACAGGAGCGAGCGGCACAGTGGCGGGGGAGAGCGGGACCGCTACGGGGAGCGGGACCGCCACGCAGACCGCGACAGATACGGGGACAAGGATCGCCATGGCAGCAGTGGGCGCCATGGCGATAGTCGTAATGGAGAGGGAAGTAGAAGGGACAGAGAGCGAGACGATTGTAGAGGTGACAGGGAGAGTGGAGACAGGGCAGGGAGTGAAGGAAGGGGGGACAGAGCTGAGGGGAAAGGAGACAAAGAGGAAGACAGCTTTGCAGTCCCAGATCCACCAAAACGCAAAAAGAGTAGGTGGGACAACTAAAGCACAAAATACATCACCTGTAAAGCAACCAACCAACTGTTCTTAGATGAGCATGCCTAGTCTGTAGATGCACAGCTGGTCATTTCAGCTGAAACATGCACAGAATTTCAAGGGTTAATGTGTGAACCGACCCTACTGCGCGGTCTGAATACAAGGGGAAAGATATGCTATCCTGCATTGGTTGGGGATTCAAAAACATGGCTCCTGATTGTCAGCTTGTCTGAAGAAGTGTTGAGATTTTGGATAGAGTTCCACTCTACTGTGCACGGATAAAGAAATCTACTGTAAATATACCATCCAGATAGTTTTAACCTGTGAGTAAGTGAGATGATCAATCTTTCTGGTCAATAGAAGGGAGCAGTGGAGCTGTTATGCAGTCCTGAAGCCACAGAAAACACCTGTGATTTGAGATGTCTGTTGTATTCTTACGTCTTTTCTCACTGGACACCCCCCTGTCGTTCTAGTTAAACTCTTAGCCCTGAGTAACCCAATAGCCCTATTGGACTAAATGTGAGTGTATATTATCAGCCCACAATAATGACAGATCTCATTTTTTTATTATAAGTGTACTACTTCCTGTGAATCCATGTGTGTTTGTGAACTTTGCAGCTTGTATTCACTTCTTAGTAAAGTGCCTCTCTGTCACTTAGGTGTTTTTTAATGCTTTTGAAAGTGGAGTGTATGTAAAATGTATTTGTTCATTTTTGTGTGAGGCTACGCTTGAGTTCATTCACAGGAGGATGTCAAGTATTTTTGATTTAAAAAAAATGGCTTTGGCAGTTTATTTTGTTTGTCTATAGTCTCCTTTTCTGTTTGTAATTTGTCAATGGCAGTTCTATAAGTGTGCATTCTAAACTTAGCTGCAGCTGACACAGCAGTTCTGAACTGTAATAAATATAAATTCACTTGGTCCCACATTTGTCACCACTCACTACGTTTTGACACCTGATATTGTAGAAGTGGTTATATGCTAGTAAAAAACTGAACTCTCAGACGCCATAACATTCTATTCCAAAAGCTTCCCATTTGGAATTGGCTTCTGTCTTGAAAATGACTAGTCTTAGGCATGATAATACCTGTGAGATTCTCTATTATATCTGTAATTTGCACACAAGATGTGACACGAACAGCTGTCGATAATTGGCAATTCCTTTTTGTATTTAACCCTTGATGCATTTTTGTTCCTCGGTGTACATGTAACTTCCATAGACAATAGGGTTAAGACTGAGTAGATACATGTGAAAAAACAATGGTCTAATTTTTGTTAATAAAATCATGTGGTTTTTAGTTGTCTTTTTGGGTGGTTTGTAGGGTACCTTTTTAGAAGGTATCCAGAGCCAGCCCCAACTCTGGGTGCGTCTCTTTCCTCACACATGGAGAATCTCAATTGCAATCTCCTTGTATCCGCTCTCCTTGCCACCTCCTCAAACCCAATGAATGAGAAATCCAGAGGTCCCTCCCCTCTGATCTTCTCTTCCAATGGGTTTTGAGGAAGAGGGAGGGTGTGAGGAGTATACAATTGAGGAAAGGCCATGTTCTTCTGATTGACCATGTGAGAAAGAATGCCACCACCCGGAAGAGAGTGGTATCCCTGGTGTTTTAGCTAGCAGATCCGACCCACTTGCTTACAGCTGAACTAGAGTTGGACAGGCCTCCTGTTTAGATTAACACACTGTGCTGGTTACTGGTGTTTGTGAGGCCATGTTTGATATGGGCTTTGGTAAGTTGACTGGCTTTACTTTACCAAAGACTGGACTGTATTTTGTCACCTATTTATATATTCATTTGGTATCCTTTTTCAGAGTATCAAGTGAGGTCCAACACCAGCCATGTCCAGCCTGATCGACAGAGTAAGTGTGTGCCTGTGTAAGGAAGAATCTTAATTGCATACTCCTTGCGTCCCCTCCTCTTCGGTGGGGTTTAACGGCAGTTGGCATCCAATATGTTGCCTTACCGCCCCCAACTGGACTATAGTATAAATCCATTATACTTTGTGATAGAAAATACTGAATAAAATAAAAACACCCTTCAACTAACCCCACACTCATTAAAAACCCACTAGCACATTCCACTATGTTGACCCTATCTGCTCCTACACCATGCCAACGGCCTGAGAGGACGGGACACCATCACTCAGCACACACTGTAACTCTTATGAAGTCAAATCTCATACAACCAAATACTTCTCTGCAGTTGCCACCAGAACATCTATTTTTTGTTACTGAAGTATATATCACTCGTTGGTCTATCCCTCTTTGCTGGCACAGATATACTACTCACAGGGATCCTGCCAGGATCCCTCACCCTTGACCCATCCTCCTCTACTTTCTTCACAGCCACAGCGTATTACACCTTCTACACTACTCTGACTCTGGCCTCCTCAACCTGCCTCTCTCGCACCGGACACTTCCGATCCCTAGCAACATGGGCACCCCTACAGTTGCACACACAACTTTTTCCACAGAATCTACACAATCCTCTATCCCATGCCCTCCTGCACACTTCCCACATCTTGGAATCTCCCTCCTACACACTGGTGTGACATGACCATAAATGTGGCACCTGAAACACTGCAGTGGATTCGGCACGAAAGCTCTAACAGGATAACTGATATATCGTAACATGACTTTGGCAGGTAAAGACTGATTCAAAAGGACAGACTGTGACACCTCTGTTTTCGCCTCCCCGAAACCCATTAGAAGAGGTCAGAGAGGAGGGACCCTTTGCTTTCTCATCCAATGGGTTTTGAGGAGAGAGGACTCGTGGACTATGCAATTGAGATTCTCCTTATGTGCCCATGTACACTTGTTGAAGGTACAGGGTGCATTTACACAGGCAGCTCCATTCATATTTTTTTCTCTCACTAATTGGTATTTTGTCCAATCAGATCAGCAATGAAAAAGATCTGATGTGAAAATATTTGATTGGTGATTGGTTAAGAGACCAATTAATGTAAAAAATATCATAATTGGGCTGCCTGTCTAAACGTAGCCTTAGTGTACAAAACCCCTCCTACCTGGAGGGGAGTCTGCTACTTATTGGTCGCCACACACCTCAGTCAATGTAATACACCAAATCACGTCCACCTGAAAGAGGCGGGACTACCTCTTTAAATATACACACCTGCAATAACTAGCCCTTTTCAAACCAAACCAGCATGGAACACTTACCCATAAATGAAGCCATAAAGACCAAGCCTGTTTAACTACCATCTCCCTGTTTTCTTGAAGACCTACCCATTGAGTTAACTCCCACCCAGCCGAATTAGACTTTAAGCCATTTTGCATGATGCCAAATCCTGGGATGGTAACACAATGGAGGGAGTGTAGCAGCATACCAAGCAGCCACCCCGGCCTACCAAGTGGCCAATAAAGCATCCTACCAGGAGGCCTACCAAGAGCTGTACCATTTGGTCTACTAAATGACCTGCCAACCGGCTACCTGCAGGCTCCCAGGCTACCGGCTACACCCCGCCAAGGTGCTCTCCTTCTAGTGGTCAGTGTACCAAACGTCCCAGAGCGCTCCTTCTCCAGCTAGTCGCAGCCTACAGTACATTCAGAAAGTATTCATATCCCTTGACCTATTCCACATCAACTTAATACCTCATGATGACAGGGAAAAAATATTTTACATTTATTTTAGGAAATGTATTGAAAATGAAATATAGAAATGTCATATGCGTAAGTTGTTGACACCCCTGAGTCAATACTTTGTAAAAGCACCTATGGCACCGACTACAGCTGACTCGTTCTGGGTAAGTCTCTTAAGAGCTTTCTACACCTGGATTGTGTAACATTTACCTCTATTCTCTTCAAAATTCTTCGAGCTCTGTCAAAAAAAAATTCAGGTCTTTGCCAAAGACTTTCAAGTAGATTTAAGTCAACTTTAACTCGGCCACTCCAGAACAGTCACTGTCTTATTGGTAAGCAGCTCCAGTGTAGATTTGGCCTTGTTTTTAGGTTATTGTCCTGCTGAAAGGTGAATTCATCTCCCAGGGTCTTGTGGAACGCAGACTGAACCAGATTTTTCTCTAGGATATTGCCTGTGCTTAGCTCAGTTATAAAGGATTGGTGTCCCGCCTGCGGGACAGTTGAGCTAACGTAGGCTAATGTGATTAGCATGAGATTGTAAGTAACAAGAGAATTTTCCAGGGCGTAGACATATCTGATATTGGCAGAAAGCTTAACTTATTGTTAATCTAACTGCACTGTCCAATTTACAGTAGCTATTACAGTGAAAAAATACCATACTATTGTTTGAGTAGAGTGCACAGTTCTGAACTCAAATGTATTAAAAAAACAATTAGGCACATTTGGGCAGTCCTGATAAAACATTTTGAACAGAAATGCAATAGTTAATTGGATCAGTCTAAAACGTTGCACATATACTGCTGCCATCTAGTGTCCAAAATCTAAATTGCGCCTGGGTTGGAATAATACATTATGGCCTTTCTCTTTGCGTTTCAAAAATGATGGTTAAAAGAGAAATGAAAAAGCATGTTTTTTTCTTTGTATTATCTTTTACCAGATCTAATGTTATATTCTCCTACATTAATTTAACATTTCCACAAACTTCAGTGTTTCCATTCAAATGGTATCAAGAATATGCATATCCTTGCTTCAGGTCCTGAGCTACCCAAATCTAACTGCCTGTGTGTCATTTTAGGTGAAAACTGGGAGAAAAAGGGTCCGATCCTCACGATTACAAGCATACACATAAGATGATGCAGCAGTTCAAGCTATGCTTGAACATATGGAGTGGTACTTGGTAAAGTACTGGATTTTCCTCAAACATAACACTTTGTATTCATGACAGAGTTAATTAGTTTGCCACTTTTTTGTTGCAGTATTACTTTAGTGCCTTGTTGCAAACAGGATGCATGTTTTGGAATATTGTTTTATTCTCTACAGGCTTCACTGTCAATTAGGGTTAGTATTGTGGAGAAACTACAATGTTTATTCATCTATAGTTTCTTCTATCACACCATTATACTCTGTAACTGTTTTATAGTCACCTTTGGTATGTTCGTCAAATGTTCCCGGGTGGTGCAGTGGTTCAGGGCGCTGTACTGCAGCGCCAGCTGTGCTGTGGCTGTGACCGGGAGGTCTGTGGGGCGACGCACAATTGTCCTAGCGTCGTCCGGGTTAGGGAGGGTTTGGCCGGTAGGGAAATCATTGTCTCATCGCTCACCAGCGACTCCTGTGGCGGGCCGGGCGTAGTGTGCGGTAACCAAGGTTGCGGCTGGCTTCCGGGTTGGATGCCGCTGTGTCAAGAAGCAGTGCGGCTTGGTTGGGTTGAGTATCGGAGGACGCATGACTCTTTTTTTTTTTCTTTTCTTTTTTTACCCCTTTTTCTCCCCAATTTCGTGGTATCCAATTGTTGTAGTAGCTACTATCTTGTCTCATTGCTACAACTCCCGTACGGGCTCGGGAGAGACGAAGGCTGAACGTCATGCGTCCTCCGATACACAACCCAACCAACCGTACTGCTTCTTAACACAGCGCGCATCCAACCCGGAAGCCAGCCGCACCAATGTGTCGGAGGCTACAACGTGCACCTGGCAACCTTGGCTAGCGCGCACTGCGCCCTGCCCGCCACAAGAGTCGCTGGTGCGCGATGAGACAAGGAGGTCCCTACCGACCAATCCCTCCCTAACCTGGACGACGCTAGGCCAATTGTGCGTCGCCCCACGGACCTCCCGGTCGCGGCCGGTTACGACAGAGCCTGGGCGCGAACCCAGGGACTCTGATGGCACAGCTGGCGCTGCAGTACAGCGCCCTTAACCACTGCGCCACCCGGGAGGCCGACGCATGACTTTCAACCTTCCTCTTTCCCGAGCCCGTACGGGAGTTGTAGCGATGAGACAAGATAGTAGCTACTAAAAAAACAATTGGATACCACGAAATTGGGGAGAAAAAGGGGTAAAAAAAAAAGCGAGATCAGGGTCCAGAGTAACGCCGAGGTCCTTCAGTTTTATTTGAGACCATCAAGATTAATTGTCAGATCCAAACGAAGATCTCTTTGTTTCTTGGGACCGAGAACTAGCATCTCTGTTTTTCCGAATTTAAAAGTAGAACATTTGTCGCCGTCCACTTCCTTATGTCTGAAACACAGGCTTCCAGGGTGGGTAATTTTTGGGCTTCACCATGTTCCATCAATTTTATGTTGTGTGTCGTCCGCAAAGCAGTGAAAGTTGACATTGTTTCCAAATTACATCACCAGGAGGTAAAATAATAGTGGACCTAAAACGGAACCTTGGGGAACACCGAAATGTACTGTTGATTTGTCAGAAGACAAACCATCCACAGAGACAAACTGATATCTTTCCAACAGATAAGATCTGAACCAGGTCAGAACTTGTCCGTGTAGACCAAATTGGGTTTCCAATCTCTCCAAAAGAATGTGGTGATTGATGGTATCAAAATCAGCACTAAGGTCTAGGAGCACGAGGACAGATGCAGAGTCTTGGTCTGACACCATTAAAAGGTAATTTACCACCTTCACGAGTGCAGTCTCAGTGCTATGATGGGATCTAAAACCAGACTGAAGTGTTTCATATACATTGTTTGTCTTCGGGAAGGTAGTGAGTTGCTGTGCAACAGCTTTTTCTAACATTTTTGAGAGGAATGGGAGATTTGATTAGGCCAATCGTTTTTTATATTTTCTGGGTCAAGGTTTGGCTTTTTCAAGAGAGGCTTTATTATGGCCACTTTTAGTGAGTTTGGTACATATCCGGTGGATAGGGAGCCGATTTATTATATTCAACATAGGAGGGTCAAGCAAAGGAAGCGGCTCTTTCAGTAGTTTAGTTGGAATAAGGTCCAGTATGCAGCTTGAAGGTTTAAGAAGCCAAGACAATTTTCATCAGAGTCAAGTGTAAAGAGATAGTATTAAACTTGAGTGTCTCTCTTGATCATAGGTCCTGGTAGTGTTGTGCAGACTCGGGACAACTGAGCTTTGGAGAAATACGCAGATTTAAAGAGGCGTCTAATGATCATGATCTATTCGTCAAAGAAGTGTGCTCTTCAAGGAGGAATCGTGGTTTCAACTGTACCGAGCAGATGCTAGACAGTGTGTTTGGCGTTGTGTGGGTGAGCGGTTTGCTGATGTCAACGTTGTGAACAGAGTGCCCCATAGTGGTGGTGTGGATATGGTATGGGCAGGCATAAACTATGGACAATCTATGGATTTCCAGTTATGTGAAATCCATAGATTAGGGCCTAATTAATGTATTTCTATTAACTGATATCCTTGTATGAACTGTAACTCAGTAAAATCTTTGAAATTGTTGCATGTTGTGTTTATATTTTTGTTCAGTGTATATCAAAAATGTACTTCATTTGAAATGAATATTACTAACCGATTAAACTAATTTTGGCCAAGGGATCCACAGAATAAATTTAGAGGGTGTAATACAATGTAATATTATTCATTTACAATGTATGTTCTTAACCCTGGGCAACATGGGCCTGGGAGGCTCACAGGAATATTGGTATCCACAGTTGTCCACCAATTATACATTTTTCAACTCAATACTTGTATTCCCCCTTTTTTTTGCATGAATGCACTGTAATTTTAGCTCTAAAACTTAAGTTCTCTCTCTTGCAGGATATTAGCTTTAACTGCAACAACAACTAAATATATTTGCCACATGACAATCTGTAGAATTTCAGGAAATTATTTTAAACTGCTAAATGTTCTCTCCGATGCCAAGAGATGGGCCTTTCAAATCTTCCTTCCATGGGCCTGAGACTTGCGTTGTCTGGCCATTCACTGCCCGAAGTCATAGTAAAAGTCCTTGTATGCTACACACAACACCTGATCTGAAGCCTTACATACAATCTATCTGATACTCATCGAGCCAACATCAATGTGTTACGTGCAATACTATTGCAGGCATTGCCATAGGTCAAGGTCTTCAGATTGAGTCGCCTCAAAAACAATTAGTTAGGGCGTACAGTATGTCTGATACTGAAAGTAATGTGTGTACTGGGCTCTGGTATAAAACATGGTAAATGATCCCACACCACCACCAACAACCATAATGCAATCACAATAAGCCCCCACTAGATGGTAGGTGTTTTCCAGTCTCAAGAGTAACAACCCCAACCCTTTTCTCTCAGTACAGAATAGCCCATACACCATCCCCCACTTAGACCCACACACCCTTCTACTTCTAGTGTGATGAAGGCCTCTCAACATCTGTTTTCAATAACTGGACTCGGTCACCCTTGACTCCACACAAAACGCACTTACATGGACCTAACAGTTAATGAAGACATCAGCCATTTCACACTTAACTCTTTAGTCTTTTTTTATTTATTACCATACACAACCAATTGCTTTCATTATATTTTAAGCGCTACTATTATCATGTTCAACTTTTGCATGTATGTCATATTTAAACACAGGTTCCCATCACAAAGCCAACTGTTGGCAAGACTGGGCATAACAGATTTATGCTGTGAATGTTAGTTAAACTGAGCAGGAATTAAGGGTTGAGGGTGCTATTCTTCAAGCTGTTACAAATTATTTGAATTCGGCAGGATTTCTCAGCCTCTTAAATGTGGAACTTGTTCTATGCTGGGCCAAAGGTTGGTTCATACCTACCTACCCAGACATAAACCTCAGTCACTGGACTTTGGACAGAAATGTGCTGAGACCTGTTACATGTACAGTGCACTTTGGGTTCTTTGTCATCTGCAGCACACAACGTATTAGTGGCAGTGCAGTCAGACTATGTGTAGATGAGTCGAAAGGTGTTTCCCCCATGAACTACTTTTATTGATTTGTTAATATATTTTTTAAAGAGTCGAAAGGTGCTTTTTTTTTACCCTGTCAGCAAAAGAGATGACATTAGTTGTGATGTATGCATATTCATGTGTGTTAGTTTATTTTTGTACATTTTAAACCTAGGAATGATCTACACTGTTAATATTTGTTTTAATCTATTTTTCTTAAGAATTACCGTTTAAGTAGAGGGAGGTGGTGTAAAAGAACGGGGTGGGGTGAAGGGGAGAGAGCCGGGTGAAGGGGAGAGAGTCGGGGGGGGTGACTGGAACCAATAGCGTGCAACATCCTGCTAATATAAAGAACAAAAAAAACGACTCTTGAAAAACAAGAGCAGGGGAGCCAAGCTGAGGTAACTCGCCGGGTCTGTAGGAAGAATCCTGACAGCAGAAATTGGGGAAACGAATGAGAAAGCAATCGATCACAGCCTATTGATCAACAAATTGTCTTTCTATTTAAACGTTGACGAAAGTACACAGATGGTAAGTGTTTCTCGCCCATTTTTCGCGTTTACTGTACAGAGATGGCTAGCTAGCGACAGCATACCCTCTTCCCCCTCCCTCTCCTTTTGTGATGAGGTGATGTCCACACGATGCTAACTCGCTAGCTACCAAGGTTGCTAGCCATCCATTCCGTTTTTTGGTGGAATGACTCATGTTTACCCTGCTGTTCTGTTTTTAAATAGGGCAAAAACGTGCAATGTAACGCTATTTTATTGCACAGTGCCAACTTGCCATCTCTTTTTTTTGCACGCTGATTAATCAATCCGGCATTATGTACGGAATTGTGCAGCTACCCAGCATTTCACTCAAAATGAGCTTATCTCGAACGATACATATTTATGGTTACGTTAGCTTGCGAGCTAGCGTAATATCGGGCACTGTTCTCACTGGTTGAGGCTTTATTTTATGTTTTGCCTCAAGTGAAGCTTTAAAAAGTCATATTGTCTGTCATGTTTTAGGGTAAAGTGCACTTTAACTTTAGTTTGATCACTCTGATGTAGAATCTGAAGGAAATGTGCACTGTCGATCGCCTTTGTTGGTTTTCTCAACAGTAGTATACATGTTTTTATTTTGACCATTTATTAAGTTTACGCCTGCCAATCATATACATCACCCAGTTTGACTTCAGAAGCGCTGGCTGGCTGATAATCTTAATGTCTACGTACTGTTATTACCTAATCATGCCAGCCATTATTTGGTGCACAGAACCTGGCGTCTCTCCTTGTTACATAAAGGGCTGTGGAAGGGATTCTGGTGTGGTAGGCGCAAGGCGGTTGTTAAGAACTGGAAGGCAATGAGCCGACCGCATCATTGCAAGCCAACGCTGTGTCATGGTGAACGGTATTAGCCTAGAAATGCATCAATTATATCATATATTGTAACACCCCTGTGAATTATCTGGCTCACTGCGAGCTCATCAAAGTAGCAGCATGGCCCGGCACTAGCAGAGTGGATAAAGTACCTGTTTCAAATGGTCTTCTCTTCCATTCCCGCATGATGTTCTCCAAGTTGAGACCTTGGAGAACACATCTGCGGTCTTCCCAGACCAGCGCTCTATCAAATCAAGACCCCGATCTCTATAATTACTGCCTTGGCATATGATCACTTTCGTTTACCGCCACTTTTGTGGGTACAAACTGGGAATCTGTAGATGTGCTGTCTGTAATTTTGGCCCAGTGTTTGCCGAGGATTAACACATGGTTTGAAGACAGATTTACGTCAATGCTGGCGGATTTGTGGGGCAAGCTTCTGTGGCGAGACGATGTTTGTTCTGAGTGATTGTCTTCTGCGCGGATAGAAGCTGGTTTCACTGTCTACGTTGAACGTGCCAAGACTGTCTACTTGTATTGACACCTAGGCTGCATTGAGAATTGCACCTGCAGTTTGCTTGGAACATTTCCATTGTACAGCCAGGGGAGGCTTTGGTCACAATGTAAAATGTGTAAAATGTGTTCATTACATTACTTGCAGGTCCAATTGAAGTAACCATATAGTGCACATGTTTCCTTTATACAACTATGGGAAATGTTTACACTTGTTTTTTGAGTGAACAGCTCAACATGCACTTCATTGAGCTTTCCTCCATAGCTGGCGAAGTCCTCATGGTGTCAGATTTTCTTTTTACAGGCGTCACAGAGATGGTCTGTTGGGATGGTGTAGATGACAGCACCTTACTACAGTCATTGGACAGGGAGTGCAAAAAGAGAACGGTCAGGTGCTGTATGTTTTAGGTGCAGATCAGTGGAGGGTGTGAGTGGGAGATGCATCCAGCTGTTGTGTGCTAGATGGAAGAGGACTATGAATGAGTAAAGGTAGATAGCCAAAGCTGCCCAGTTGGTTATGGCCATTTTAGCTAGCCTAATGGCGCAGTTAAATTATTCATTGTTTTTGATACCTCGGTCTTTGAGGCAGGGTATCATTGAACAATAGCCTGACATAAGATAAACTAAGACATGGCATAATGACAAATGCCATTCCCTTGTAGATTGCATTTTTAAAATTAATGTTTTTTGATACATTTAATTTGATTCAGTAATTATGTAGCGCGCTTGGGTAGAAGTCCCAAATATTTTTAACTAGCGATGAACCATAGTCAGCAAATAAACATGTCAGAAATAATCCAATAATCATTGTTTGTAATGCCCTGGACGGATGTAAGACTTCATTCACACAGCATTATGGGATTTATCCCAGCCGTTTCCGCTCCTGTCTTTATTATTGTGACATGGAAGCCTCTTGAAAACAAACTTCCTAAATGGCACTAACAGTTCATTGTGTTGTTTACCCCTGCTCTATTGTATCGTTGCTTGTTGTGAATAACACTATTTTTTTTTAGATGCACACTGAACAAGACGTTTAAACGTTTCCATCGGTTAGATAACCTTCCTATTGGCTCGTCTTACAACCTAGTACCAAGCAATTGCAGTCACATTGGGAGGACCCAAGGACAAACTGCACACTGCCCAGTAAAAAATGCAACATTCTCCACAGCAACCTCGCCTCACGTGAGAATGACAGCAGCAAAGTGCCTACATGTGCAGTGTATACTGTGGGCAACCTGGTTTATTGAGGAATGCCTACTGCATCACACACCACCCACCTTTCATATCTTGGGATGCGTAGGCTTAAAAGTTCATGCTTTTGTCTCCTGCCTCTGCTCTCACACAGCCTGACACAACAGGCAAAGGGGGCAGAAGGTATCTTGCGCTGTAGTTGTAAAATCTCCCATGTTTTGTGAAATTCCAATGGAATGGTAGACTTCAGATTTGCATGTGTTTTGGTCAACGCGATGGGACCTGTCTTCCTGAATTCCTGTCCCTCCGCAGGCTTTGGTTGCGCAACTTTCTCTTCTCTGTGCGATAGGTTGTATCAGTTCTGAGGTTTGACGCTGAGGGCTGTTTTTTGAGTGACTTCATTAAATGCATGATCAGCGGCTTCTCGCTGGGTCCCTACATGCTAAAGTCAATAAAGCGCAATATTGTTAAAAGCTGACCTTGAGCCAAAGGTTGTGGGTTGAAATCTCAGACTAAACATTTCTCGTTCACCTTTTTGAGAGGTGATGTCCGTAAAATGTTCAGTTATGCCAGTGGGAATGTGTGAAAGCTGAGAGTAGATGTTATTCAGAGGTTTTCCTTAGACAATCTTGACCCCTGTTTGTCAGTGTCAGCTGTTACCTCCCTAGACAGGTTTCACATCCGTGATTATGGCATTGAGGCGCTCTGTCACTAGTCGTGTAAGGACAACCTCTCTCACCGCAGCCTCACAGGAAATGGCCTCCCCTGACATGTGCAAGTGAAGAAAGACTTCAACTGACAGAGGTTGGAAAGAAACTTGTTCATTTAGTGGTTTTACTGCCTCGCTACTGCCTCACTTATTTGTTATCTGAGGCTTGTTCATTGGACATGGTGGCCTTGTTTCAGATCCACCTGTGACCAGAAATGTCTGCTGACTTTCCCTTCACACCCCAGTACCATCTATCTCTAGCTAGTTAGCTGTGAAATCGCCTTAACATACTGCACTATCAATTTAGGAGTTTACAATCTCACCATGTTCAATCTGCAGATCGATGTGCCTCAGAGTGGAGACTGACATTCACAACTACAGATATACTGTGCAAAAGTTGTCCATGCTACGTCAATGGGCCACGCTTCCGATTCTGGGACAAGGAGTGCTCTCCTTCATGGAGTGACTGGGAGTCTTTTTGTCTCCAGTAAAAAAAAAAATGAATTGGCACGAATGGCTCATTTGAGAGAAGACATCCTCCTGAATTTTGAAATCTGACATGTATGATAGATGTTTTCGTAATCTAAAAGTCGTATTCCTATTAACTTCCAGTGTAGTGAGACTTTATCACTGCTACGTCATACCAGACAGATTTCTGCCTTGAACGCCATCAACTCGGATGCATATGAAAACATGAAATGACCCAGAGAATCGATAGAACATCACTCGAATCACAAATATCAAATTGTATTTGTCACATGCGCCGAATACACCAGATGAGACGTTACAGTGAAATGCTTACTTACGAGCCCCTAACCAACAGTGTGGTTTAAATAATAATAAATTTTAAAAAATACAGGTGATAAATATAATGAACAAGTAATTAAAGAGCAGCAGTAAAATAACAATAGTGAGAGGGGGGGCAATGCAAATAGTCTGGGTAGCCATTTGATTAGGTGTTCAGGAGTCTAATGACTTAGGGATAGAAGCTGTTTAGAAGCCTCTTGGACCTAGACCTGGCGCTCCGGTACCGCTTGCTGTGCAGTAGCAGAGAGAACAGTCTATGACTAGGGTGGCTGGACTCTTTGACCATCTTCTGGGCCTTCTTCTGACACCGCCTGGTATACAAGGTCCTGAAGCTTCACCCCGGTGATGTACTGGGCCATACGCACTACCCTCTGTAGTGCCTTGTGGTCATAGGCCGGGCAGTTGCCATACCAGGCAGTGATGCAACCAGTCAGGATGCTCTCGCTGGTGCAGCTGTAGAACCTTTTGAGGACCCGTGCCAAATCTTCTGAGGGGGAATAGGCTTTGTCGTGCCCTCTTCACGACTGTCTTGGTGTGCTTGGACCATGTTAGTTTGTTGATGTGGACACCAAGGAACTGCTTAACTGCATCCCCGTCGATGAGAACGGGGGGGGGGGGGGGTGTGCTCGGTTCTCCTTTTCCTGTAGTCCACAATCATCTCCTTTGTCTTGATCACGTTGTGGGAGAGGTTTTTTGTCCTGGCACCACACGGCCAGGTCTCTGACCTTCTTCCTATAGGCTGTCTCGTCGTTGTCAGTGATCAGGCTTACCATTGTTGTGTCATCGGCAAATTTAATGGTGGTGTTGGAGTCATGCCTGGCCACTCCTGTCATGAGTGAACAGGGAGTACAGAAGTGGACTGAGCACACACACCTGAGGGGCCCCTGTGTTGAGGATCAGCGTGTGTTGTTACCTACCCTTATTACCTGGGGGTGGCCTGTCAGGAAGTCCAAGATACAGTTGCAAAGGGAGGTGTTTAGTCCCAGGATCCTTAGCTTATTGATGAGCTTTGGGGGCACTATGGTATTGAACGCTGAGCTGTAGTCAATGAATAGCATTCTCCCGTAGGTGTTCCTTTTGTCCAGGTGGAAAAGGGCAGTGTAGAGTGCAATAGAGATTGTGCCATCTGTTGGGCCGGTATGCAAATTGGGGTGAGTTCTAGGGTTTCTGGGATAATGGTGTTGTAAACCATGACCAACCTTTCAAAGCACTTCATGGCTACAGACATGAGTGCTACGGGTCAGAAGTAATTTAGGTAAGTTACCTTTGTGTTCTTGGTCACAGGCACTATGGTGGTCTGCTTAAAACATGTTGGTATTACAGACTCTGACAGGGAGAGGTTGAAAATGTCAGTGAAGACACTTGCCAGTTGGTCAGCGCATGCTCACAGTACACATCCTGGTAATCTGTCTGGCCATGCGGCCTTGTGAATGTTAACCTGTCTAAAGGTCTTACTCACATCAGCTGTAGAAAGCATGATCACACAGTCTTCTGGAACAGCATGTTTCAGTGCCATTTGCCTCGCAGCGAGCATAAAGTAGTTTAGCTCGTGTCACTGGGCAGCTCTCGACTGTGCTTCCCTTTGTAGACTGTAATGGTTTGAAAGCCCTGCCACATCTGACGAGCGTCAGAGCCGGCGTACTACAATTCAATCTTAGTTCTGTATTGACTCTTTGCCTGTTTGATGGTTCATCGGAGGGCATAGCAGGATTTCATATAAGCTTCATGGGTTAGTCTCACTCTTTGACCGTGGCAGTTTTAGCTCAGTGCGGATGTTGCCTGTAATCCCTGGCTTCAGGTTGGTGTAGGTACGTACAGTCACTGTGGGACGACGTCATTTGATGCACTTATTGATGAAGCCAATGACTGACGTAGTGAACTCCTCAATGCCATTGGAGGAATCCCGGAACAGTCTGTGCTAGCAAAGCAGTCCTGTAGCTTAGCATCTGCTTCATCTGACCACTTTTTACATTTTTATTGATCTGGTCATGGTGCTTCCTGCTTTCTGAATTTTTTTCCCTCTGGTTGCACATTTAACATGCTGATAGAAATTTGGTGAGACGGATTTAAGTTTCCCTGCATTAAAGTCCCCGGCTACTAGGAGCCCCACGTTTTTTTTGTTGCTTATGACGGAATACAACTCATTCAATACTGTCTTAGTGCCAGCCTCTGACTGTGGTGGTATGTAAACAGCTATGAAAAATACAGAAACTCTCTAGGTAGATGGTGTGGTCTACAGCTTATCACGAGATACTCTACCTCAGGCAAGCAATAGCTTGAGACTTCCTTAGATATCATGCACCAGCTATTATTTACAAAAATACATAGTCCGCCGCCCCTTGCCTTACCAGACGCCGCTGTTCTATCCTGCCGGTACAGCGTATAACCAGCCAGCTGTATGTTGATGGTGTCGTCGTTCAGCCACTACTCTGAAGTATAAGATGTTACAGTTTTTAATGTCCCGTTGGTAGTTTAATCTTCAGCGTAACTCGTCGATTTTATTCTCCAAAGATTGCATGTTTGCTAGCAGAATGGAAGTGTGGGTTTTTTCGATCGCCTACAAATTCTCAGAAGGCAGTCCGACCTTTGGCCAACTTTCTCTGCCTTCTCTTCACGCTAATCACGGGGATCTGGGCCTGTTCCTGAGAAAGCCGTATATTGTTCGTGTCGGGCTTGTCAGACTCATTAAAGGAAAAAGGATTTTGCTTGTCCACGCAGAGTGATCGCGGTCCTGATGTCCAGTTCTTTTCGGTCATAAGAGACTAGTGGGAACATTATGTACAAAATATATATTTTTTTAAATGTAAAAACGAAACAAAAAGCAAACAAATTAACAAAAAATACAATTGGTTGTGGGAGGGATGTATAACGTCTGCCATTTTGTTTCATGGCGCCGTTCACCCATTCTGAATATAACATTCAGAGTGGGTGGCCCTTTAACAGGCTGGTGTAGTCGTAGTGCATTTTTCCTGTTTATTTTCCATCCCTCTGTCTCATCAAGGGGTGCAAGTCAGCGGTCTAAAAATAAGATGCGCTGAGAGACTAACTGAAATGAATGGCCACTGAAGAACACTGGGTGATCTCTCGCTCCGTGTGTGTGTCACAGCCTGGGGTGAAAAGCTTTAAGTAAACTTACCAGCACCAAGTCCCTTAGCTTCTCTACTCTAGATGGAAACATTGATGTCCCATGGCTGTTAATATTCCTGACTGTAGCTGTAACCTTTCTAAAAGGGGCAGATTTAGGCCAGTTCTCTGTATAAACATACCCAAATATTGGACTGAGGTCTGGTTTATGGTTTCTAACGCTGACCGTTTCAAAGTTGTAAGTGGAATTCATAGACGATGCATAGCTGTGCAAGCAAGCACTTGACGCTCCGAACCCTTCCCTCAATACTTTTATTAGGGAAGAGCTATTCCCAGTGTGGTTTCCCTGGGCCTGAACAGACAACCCTGGTGAAGGCCTCCTCTTTCTTCGAGGCAGGGTGCAGTCACCCCCAGACCCCTTGCCATTGTTGTGGTGGTCTGAGCTCCAGGGGAACAGGCAATGGGATTTGTCATTGTAATGAGATTAGGAGCTCCTCATCAGAGAGGGAGAGTCTCAACCTGATCTGACTGTGGGTGCAGCACAGCAGGGCCCAACTCTTCAAATGAATCTCACATACATGAAATGTAGCCTACCTGAAACTCAAACAGAGATGCAGTGTCTCTTCCGCTTAGTGTGAATAAATGACCGGTAAGAGACTGAATATTAATGTTGCTAAAGGTGGGAGCCTGATCTAGCAAAATCGGTGAAGTGCTCTTTTCTCTCTGGCTGGAGACTTTAGTAAGTGGTTCCAACTTCAAACTAATCTAAATGGGTACACAATTGTAATTGAATTACCATGTGTTAATCTAATGGGCAGCCTGCATCTAGCCTACTGTTTTCGACCACCTTTAGTTGTGTGCACGGTTGGCACACCACAGTGTTCATATTGTCCTTCTCACCATTTAAGGAGAGGTTTGGTCTGCACTGATCATTCCCTGTGGTAGTTCTTATCTGCTGTAATCAGCCTGTGCTCTAAGCCCAGTGGGGTGGCGGTTAGCTGTGGCAGGCTCCCCACAGGGACTCTTAAAGTCTGTGTCATCACTACTTCCTGCCGCAACGTCATTTTTTTGGTTGGCAGTCAGTGGCGTGTCTTCATGTACAAATAAGGCAAAAGAAGGCAGATGGCACCAGCCATGTAGAAGCCTTCCAGGACTGACTGTGTGCTTGCCTGCCATAGTATCTATTCTTGTTTTCATTCATTTTATCTTGTGCAGCCTGAATTGGTGATGAACCTTTCTGTAAGGTACTGTATGTTGCATGCTGTGCTAAAACAGGAAACCATTGCCTTTTTGAAGCAGTTTATTTATCTTATGAAATATGAAGCTCCTGTTGAGTGTTACTCATGGTAGCTTTCTTGTTGCAACAGGAAGTGAGTTTGCCATGCAGTGCACCCTGTACCCTACCCAAATATGAGAATGAAGGAGACTTGGTGAGGAGGAAGATGGTCAGGATGGTGATTGCATCTACAGGAAGTTGCAGTCCCTCCATCAGACATTCCGTTCTCACAAACTAAGGCAACACCCCAGCTTCCTCAGTCATTCAGTTTTAAAGATATCTGACATGATTTTCACGTCAGGGTTCAGTAGTGAATGGGCGACAGTTACGCCAATGCAAAAATTACTAATTTGATCATTTCAATTTAATAGAATACCAATTGTATTCCCAAAGTCTCTGTGGTAACTATCATCTGTGCACATGCTAGATGATGTGTAAGGGCTTTTGGGGAGCTCTTCTTTGATCCTAATGGCTGCCAGTTGTGAAGTGCAACGTGATTTGAATCAGTGGCTGATGGGTTTCACTCTGAACCGCTTGTTACGGCTCAACATTATTTCAGTTTAATTTAGTTTTTCGGGCCGTTCCAACACGTTCTAATTGAGCAGACACAATGAGGAGCTGGATTTGTTGTAAACAACCCATATCCCTGTGGATCAGTGCTCTGTGTCCACTCCCCTTCAATGTGTGTGAATGTAGCCTAAATGTCCTCCTTTCTGTTGCACGGGCTTCATGAAAGGGCTGTCGCAGAGTTGTCTGTCAAATGAGCCCCCCCTGACTACTACCACCAATCTCCTTCCATAACAGTCAGGGTTTAGATGTCAGCAGTGGACTTTCCCAGAGAGCAGTCTGGCCTGCACACAAGTGGACACAGCCTTTACAGTGCGTCTGCCTAAATGCGTGTTTCTGTCTGTCTGCTAATTGATCTGCTAGTCCAGCTTCAGGGTGTGGATGTTAATGTGGAGAAATTGCTGAAGCCTGTCGGTCACATAGTTTTGAAGTATAGTTCTTCACCAGGTGTGTTTGGAGCCAGGTGTGACAGCTGAGACCTAGGCGCCTTTGACTAATTGCTTGACCCGTGTCTGCCCTGTGGTCTTTTGTGACCCAGTTTCAAACTGACTCTAAGCCACTCCACAATGATCTGCTAGGTCAACATCTGTTAGCAATATGGCAGACAATATGATACCTAGCCTGCCCTCATGGGTTTTGACAGGGAGTCAGTGTCGACAGTAGGGTCTAGGAGTTCATGTTTGTGTATGTTGAAAGTAACTTGTTTGTGTACGGTATAATGCAGTTGTCATGGAGAGGAATGAGTGTTCAGGGTCTCTCTGTAGAGTCAAGTTGAACCAGGAAGTTCATGGATGTTTGTGTCAGAGTGTAGGGCTTTGGAGCCATGAGTAGAGAAATGAGACAGGCCTCCATTACATAAGGCCTTTAGTTTTATAGCCCTGAATGGTGTGCTCTGTTAAGGCCAAGCTCTCACACTGAACTGTTTGTAAGGTTTGTGAACAAATGGGTTTTTTATTGACTCAAAGTTGTACATCAGAATTCCAGTTTAGTGATGTAGTGTAACAGTGGCATTGGTTGCTTTCTTAAACCGCTATGCAAGTCGAGAGCATCCAGAGGATGTCCGTAATGCTTGGGGTTAGTATTTGAAATGGTTGTACTTCCCTATGATTGTGTGTTCAGTGTACCTACTCACATGTCCAGACAGAAGGTAGCTGACCTGCCCTCTGGGGAGTACAGTACACTGACAAATGGAGCTGCTGGGAGGGAGAGAGCAGGAGTGGGGAAACGACTGAGATGAGAGGGATATTATGGACATGGTATTGTCAATATAACAGGGGAAATCCTGAATGCTTACACTTCTGTTGTAATAACACTAAATAGGAAAGTACTGAGGTTTACTCATTTTTATTCCAGGACAACAGAAATGCCCCTGAAGATAAACCTGTCCAGCGCTCCAAAGTAAATATACCTCCATTATCACCCCCCCCCCCCCCCCTCCTTTGTCCCAGTTTCTACCCAGTAGGACATTATCTTTTAATCACTATCCTTCTCCATTACCTGTCTGTCTGGCCCAGTGTATCTCACCCTACTGACCTTTACTCAGATGTCATTTAAGCGTCATCCATAATGGAACTACAGTTTATATACCAGTATATGTTTTCACATACTCTCAACAGCAACTCATTTCGATAGATTGGTTATAGACAACTGAGCAAGTTGAGATGATGCTTCATTTATCCATTGAAACACATGTTTGAAGCCGTAGTAACGGTGTGAGTTTTGTTCATGTGCGTAGTCCTTCAGCTTCAAGACACCGAGGGAGGTGTGCTCGTCATGTGAGAAGACCGTCTACCCCATGGAGAGATTGGTGGCTAACAACCTGATATTCCACTCGGCCTGTTTCTGCTGCAAACACTGCAACACCAAACTCAGGTGAGACACTCACTCACTCACTCACTCACTCCATATCAAACTGTGTTCTTTTGTTTATATTCTGCCCCTCCCTCCCTGCAGCCTGGGCACATTTGCTGCCCTTTCGGGGGATTTCTACTGCAAGCCGCACTTCCAGCAGCTCTTCAAGAGCAAAGGCAACTATGATGAGGGCTTTGGCCGCAAGCAACACAAGGAGCTTTGGACCTCCAAGGAGGGAGAGAACATAACTAAGACTGCGTAGCCACGCCTGTCTGTGTCCCAACCGTTCTCCCACGGGAAAGGCTATACGGACACTCCTGACCTGCAAACCCACTTTTATTTTCACAATTGGTAACGGTCAGGCTTAGTTTTAGATTTTGGTTGTTTTGCAGGTCAGCAGTATCCTACTGGCATTTCCCATCTCATCCCCAAAGCTGCCTCGTCTCCACCTCCAACATGTCATAAAGAGCACCAACGTGTCATGAGGGGTGCAGTCAACGCTCCTGTGCTCTCGCTCCACATGGAAGACACACACCCACTATGACTGGCCGGTCACGCTCCCTGTTGCTCTGCATTTTATTTAGTGGGGTGTTTATTCCTTTAATTTGGTTTTAGTATCATTTTCATTTTACATTTGCTCTTTTGAAATTGTTGATTGTGACCAAACTGCTTCTTCACAAACCAGTGGTATGTTTCTGCTGTCTTTTTGAGGACTACATATCATTGTTTTCTTGTTTATTTTTTGGATAAATTTGCACCCTTTTGACGCAACAGGCGCAAGGGACCGTATGCTCAGGTGAACATATGGTTAGAGTGGAGTTCACTCTCAGCTGTAGAGCATACTCAGGTCGACCATACTGAGCTAGGTTCATTAGCAAGTTTGTATTATTTTATGACCTCCTTTTCAGTTCCATATCGTCAATTAAATCTAACACCAATTTTAAAGACCAGTCCTCTGCGTTGCGGTAGCACCGGCGGAAGCCAATTTGTGAGTTTGTCAGGGTTCACTTATCTGAGAAACAAACACGGTACTGTAAAACTGTCACACGTTCTCTCTCTGGGTACATTTAGTTGAATTCTGTCTTATTGTTCAAATGTTTTTTTGCTCCTATGACCTGAATGGCTGCTAGGTTTCAGTTCTGCATGTTTGTCCTGTATGAGTCTTAGCTGTCATACCTTTAGTCTGTACTGCCCTCCTGTGTTCTGGATGACTTTTTAAAACGAATCTGCTTCATTGACTCTTAATCTCACTTTACTGGTTTTAAAATGCTCTCTTTGCTCTGTTATTTGCTGGGTTTGACGGTCATGCGATAAGTTGCTCTCACTCGTAGAGGCTTTTTCGTCTTTATTCTGAATATGAGAAGTATCTCATAGGTGTTGTACATAGCTTGTGCTTAGTGAACATATCACACTATACTGTGCACAAATGACCATGCATGTTAACCAGACAAGTCAATGTTAGATTGACAGGGAACATAGCCTAACAGGAAACCACAACTGTCACGCTAATATCCCCTGCTGCTTCCTGTCTATGCAGAGCTGTCTGTTCATGTACTAAATTGGGCTAAGTTGGTGTGTAAAACTAAGCGGGACTTTCGGATCTTTCAAGACAACTGTGAACTCTGGTAGGGGAACAATGTCAAAATCCCGATGTCTGTGATCTGCCAATTGGAAAAGTCAGCTCTAGAAAGAGGCCAGAGTTTCTGACGCAGAATTATGAGTTGGATGACCTTTTAAAACAAATCCCATCAACTTTTTCTTTTTGAGTTCCCTGTTGTCTTGAATGCTCGAAAGTCTGAGAATTCAGTGTTCTGAATGTGGCAGAAATTCACATATGACTGGGATGTCCTGATGAGGCCACAAGTGAAATCACATAATGTAAAAAAAAATATATATATATATATTATCGTGCTTCTCCAGTGACATCACATCTGCTAACAAATATATTTTATTCTTTTTTATAAATGCCTCATGGCTTTCTTGTCTCGACTGCATCACGTGATTCTGAGCAGAGGTGGTGGATTTGTGAAGATGGTTCACTTCAGGCTGTTTACCATTGGGGAAAAAAAATTGGGTGGATGAACAGGGTGGATCTCCCATCGACACCAATGTGATAGATAGCAGCTGGGTCTGGTCTACTTTATTGACTAATGTAACCAGAAAGAATGAGGGAGTGGGATGTCTCGCTGCTGCGCCATCTCTGATTTTGAGCACCAGGACCTAGTACTATGTGAGGGGTGGGCGCTAACAGGGAATGTTTGAACTGGGGCATATTCAGGGGAATTCCTATGCAGTGAGTAAAGCCCAGGCCTACAGAGCCCTGAACCTCAGAGTAGTGCCTCCTGGTGGGAGAAGAGAGGTCGGAAATGCTTGAGTCAGTTCAGCCAGTCCCAGTAAAGGCTTGAGATATTACTTATCACACAATTGTCAATAAACACGTTTGCCCCCAGTAATTTCTTCTGTATAGCTTTTACTCATTTTTTAAAGACGTGGGAGTGGCCTCGGGATGAAACGGTTGTGCTACAGGTATTTTTGGCCAACAAACTCAATAGATAAGATTTTTATTTTCTTCATTCTAGCTTTAGAATGAAACTAAAGCCATTGAATTACATCATTTGGAAAGTATCCAATGCCACAACACTTGAATGACACTGTATATTGTGATGGAAAGTTTACTGTGAATTATAAACTGGGTGGGTCGAATGCTGATTGGCTGAAAGCCGTGTTATATCAGACCGCATACCACTGGTATGACAAATCATTTATTTTTACTAATCTAATAATATTGGTAACCAGTTTATAATAGCAATGAGGCACCTTGGGAGTTTGTGCTATGTTGGGAATATACCAAACGTCCTCGGGCTTCATTGCTTAATTAGAGCATGCTGTGCAGAATAGGAAATAAAATGTTACTTTTTGATAAGTAAATCCTTAGGCAATAGTTTTTGCCATTTATTTCTAACATTTAATGCTTTTTCAAAACATTTTTTTGTTTCTGAGTGCACATACCTTTCTCCCTGTTCCAGCCTATTCCCCTGTGAATGAAAATAATCCTTCTGCTTGTTTTCCACTTAGTCCCTGTGGTGGATATGAGTGACTTCACTCAGCCAGAAGTTTACGTACCCGCTCATCTTCCACTCTCTCCTGAATGGTTTTCATTTTTCCAGTACATTTCCTCAAGTTTGTAAAGTTATCTATTTGTTTTTAACATTTTGTAACGGTTCTCGAGACCACCCAGAATGCTTTGTAACCAAGAACATCATATCAAATAACACTGTGTCCATATCGTCTTATGTGTGAGGAGTACCAAGGTACAATGGTGTTATCCTGTGAATAAACTTTCTTTGTATAGAGAAACAAACAAAAAGAAAGTAGGTACACTTTTCCATACTGGTACCAGGAGGCTCAGGTCTATGAGAGCTGTGTGACTGTCTGTGTTCTGCGAGTCATGTAGTTGTGTGCAAAATTGGATGTAGACTTAACATTTATTTCTCAATGCAGGTGTCACTGTTGTCAAAATGTAAATGTATGCATTTAAAAACAAAAACATTCTGTATAACTTACTTAACCTGTGGATGGTGGCCTTACAAGCAAAAGGACGTTTTGGCTCTTACTCGTCTTTCACCTCTACTCTCCTCTCTTCTTCTTTTGGATTATTACTCCAGTTAAATTGTGTTGTAGAAGAACATGATTATAAATGTGATTTGTCCCCCTCCCACCCACACCTACACACAATCAAATGTATTTTGTTTGATCATTTTCTTTCAGTAGTTTACATTTTTACATGCTTTTGAAAAAATAAATGAAGATGCTGGTGATAAGTGAGATGGTTGTCTTTATTGCATGAGTAAAGGCAGTGCATATTTCATATTTGATACTAGTCATTTGTTGGGTAAATAGTAGGCCTTTTTTATGAATTGTATAGGAGCTAGTGTGTTTATATACTGTTATAGACTCTTTCAGATGCTTGACAACAGGAGTTGTTTTAGTTCAAGGTGCCTGAAGAAAACAGAGCAGAGCATCAGTATTGTCTCCTACTTGTACAGATGTGTTATCTTAATTTGACCAGTTCCCTCACAGCAGGAAAATAGTCCTGCAGCAACAGGGCATTTTTATTATTAAGTGGGTGATAAGTGGACATTTTTTTGTAGGGGTTGATATAGGGTCTTAATTTGATCACCCTTTTGGAGGAGAAATTTTAAACCTATAGTGTATTTGAGATTTTAAAAGGATTCTGAAGTTTGTCATTTCCACTTTGAAATTTCAGCCTTGGTTTGACATTACATTTTTCATAAGGGAAAATCAAGGCTAAAATTTCATAGTGGAAATGACAAACTTCAGAATCCTTTTAAAATCTCAAATACACTACACATTTTAAATGTATCCTCCAACAGGGTGATCAAATGAAGATCCTACATCTGTATTAACCCTTACAAAAATGTCCATAATCCACATAATTCACATGTCCTGTTGCTGCAGGATTCTGTTCCTGCTGTGGCAAACGGGCTCAAATTAAGATTTCACATCTGTAAATGTTATGTTAGTGCAAATTAAGTTTGACATTTTAAATACATACAAGTTTGCATTTCCTGCCGCACAGGAAAATTCTCTGAGAGAACAGACTAATCAAATTAAAATAGAAAATCTGTAGTTTCTTTCACTTTTTATAGGCCATGTTGTTTTTGCTATTGAACCATGGATTAAACACTAAAGTACTGCTTTTGTGGTATTATTCAAGTCTTGCTGACCCTATACTTCTATGGAGTAATCTACACTCACACAAACTATATTATAGCCCTGGGTGCAGATTTGTTAGACTGAATTTGTTAGATTGAATTTAATGTGTCAAATGTCACTGAAGTTCATGAGTTCAGTCAAGTTGAAGTCAAATGCCATATCATTTTAAATAAGGATGTTATTTGGTCTTCATAATGGTATCTGCTCATGGTATTTGTCAGCGCTCTGTCTAGAAAGTTATTTTGTGATGGAGAACGCATAAGTGAAATTTCTAGGCCTTTACTTTTCATGCAGCCTACGTCATCAATGTATGTGTGGATGGTCGCAAGTCTGGTTTTGAGCGCGCCATTAATATTGTGCGCGCTACCAGGAGCAAGAAATCGACAGAGGAACAGCGCGCCCCCGAGAAAAGCACGGAGTCGTTTTAGTTACTGTATGCTTTACCCAAATGGAACACAAATCTGAGTTATTATGATGCACATTTGCCCATGACCAACCACGGCATTCAGAATATTGAATCATAAGCCTACAAAGCATTGGGAATATACACCTTTTTCTCGTTTTGTCAGAAGCGTTCTATAGGGGTTCCGGTGACGGATTGTTTTTTCTGTCAGGAAATTGGTTGCATTAAAAATACATTTTACTTTATGACGGTGAGCATCAGGACCTGGATTTATGGAATATCTTTCGCTCAAGTCTTCTGAACAGTTGGTGCATGTTTATCACTTCTATTGCACAAAGAAAGCACAGTTTCTTCCACTTTTGTTGAGTTCTTCCACTGCTTATCGGGCATCGCGAGATGGTAAAAGTTCAGTTATGCGCACAATATATTTTCTCGATAAAACCATCCAATCATAACTTGTTATCGATGCAAATTTATTAATTGTGTGTGGTCAACTATGTGTTGCACCCGTCTCCTATAATTTTACACCATTATTCCGAAAATAATAGCCTGCTTTCGTAGTTGAATCTTCATCTCCCATCTCCACCATGTTGTGTGTTGAATTACATTTTTTTTCACCTGATTTCTTTGTTATAAAACGTCTGGTGCCTGTTTGCAGTTTATGGTTTAATAATAATTATTCTGTATAGAGATGGAACAATACAGTTAGGAGAGAAAAAGGGCATAGAACAAAACGGAAAAAACTGCAAATTTAGCAGGAAAAGAGGCCATCAAAATCACGGAAATCGCTTCGTCCTTTTCCTTTGGTGTACTGTTACACTGTTGCAAATGGATTTCATAAAGGCAACACGGTTATTGTTACATCTTTTGTGTTAGTTCACCCGTTCCATGCTGACAAAATGTCACTGGGAAATATTGATTATTGAATTGAGAGAATTATGATGGCCTATGTTCGTTTTTTCTATTCTAGTGTGTAAATTGGGCTTCTTGTTCCACAATGAAATGCCATCGGACGTTTTTCTTTTTTGATAAAGTTTGGAAATATGGGCAAGTTGTCGAACGTTTTTGTGGTGACGGAAAGTTGACGCTTTTCTTTTTGGTCACTTTCTGAGCGCAGTCTAATGTAACGGATTTTGGACTATATTTCTGTTAAATTAATTTGGCTTTAGAGGAATCCAAATGTATACGCATGTACAGTGACGATCTCGATGTGACGACATTGTGTTTTCTAGGCCTACTGCTCATTAGAATTTATATTTACTGGCTAGTGCGTAACAAACTTTCGTGGACCAGCGCGCGCACTAGTGCCCCCGCACCTGGGGGCAACCCCACCATGGCGCCCTCGTCCCTCTGTATCTCGGTGTGGTTGTGCGAGTGAATCAACAACAACGACTGGGGATCAAAGCTGAGGATAATGCTCTGGAGATAACGGTTCAAACTGACGCTGCAGCATCTCTCCTGAGCGACCCAGTTAGAAGTTGAACCAGGACCCCCGCTAGAGGGAACGGCTCTCATCTTACAGACAGACGTTAATCATCAGGGCAACAGCACAGGTGAGAGCTCATGCATATTCAACACATCACATCACAGAACATTTTCAAAAGGAATCCAACCTATAGAAACACTCACACCCTTATATGCTGAATATGGCTAAAGGACAACACTCAATAAGCTCCACTCAAAGTGACATCATTTAAAAAAAAAAAAATCAAATTAATGAATAGTTAAGTGTCCCTAAGCCTCTTAAGGCCTAGTTGTACATCACCTGTAATTCTCATAGCCTAGGATTTCTCTCCTTCCTCCATGACATTACTTGATCAATTGGACAGTCCCCCAAGTTGAAGTTAATTACTACCTAAAAAGCAATGATGAAAACCAGCAGACACTGTGGCCCACAAGAACTGGAGTTTAGAATGATACAGATGTAGGATCTTAATTTGAGCCAATTTGCTACAGTAGGAAAATTACCCTGCAGCAACAGAAAACATTAATTATTATGTGGATTATAATTAAAGCTGCAATATGTAACTTTTTGGGTGGCCCAACCAAATTCACAGAGAAATTGAGTTATAGATCTGTCATTCTCATTGAAAGCAAGTCTAAGAAGCGGTAGATGTGTTCTATGTGCACTATTTCTATGCTTCCCATTCTCTTGTTTTGTTTTTGCTTCTTTTACTTTTGGTTTTGTACAAATCAAATCAAAATCAAATCAAATGTATTTATATAGCCCTTCTTACATCAGCTGATATCTCAAAGTGCTGTACAGAAACCCAGCCTAAAACCCCAAACAACAAGCAATGCAGGTGTAGAAGCACGGTGGCTTGGAAAAACTCCCTAGAAAGGCCAAAACCTAGGAAGAAACCTAGAGAGGAACCATGCTATGAGGGGTGGCCAATCTTCTTCTGGCTGTGCCGGGTGGAGATTATAACAGAACATGGCCAAGATGTTCAAATTTTCATAAATGACCAGCATGGTCGAATAATAATAATCACAGTAGTTGTCGAGGGTGCAGCAAGTCAGCACCTCAGGAGTAAATGTCAGTTGGCTTTTCATAGCCGATCATTAAGAGTATCTCTACCGCTCCTGCTGTCTCTAAAGAGTTGAAAACAGCAGGTCTGGGACAGGTAGCATGTCCGGTGAACAGGTCACGGTTCCATAGCTGCACACCAGCTTTAAACAGCTGAAAATACAATATTTCTGGTTATTGAAAATGTATTTCACACTGGTTTAGATGGTACAATGATTCTCTACACATTACACTGCTTGTTTTGCCACATAAACTGAAATTAGGCAAACTATTTGAATTTTAATTTCTGAATATTGCTCCTTTAATGGACATTTCTGTAGTGGTTGATACATTTTTCCTTAGGGCAAAACAAGTCTGACCTTTCAAAGTGGAAATTACAAACTTTAGAAGACATTTTAAAACTGAAATACACTGCAAGTTTGCATTCCCTCCTGTGCAGGAAAATTCTCAGCAACAGAAGAGTGATCAAATTAAGATCCTACATATGAACCAGTACAGGACAGTTCTATGCATGCAATTTTGTCCAACTAACGTTTTGCAAGGGAATTTACCTCCCTACGGAACTGAGTGGATGCATAAAGTTATGGAGAAATGACAAAGCATTGTGCAATATTATGATTCTGAACTTTCCCTTGATCTTCTGCCTCCTCTCTTTCCTCTCTGCCATTACTCCTGGAGGTGGTTGTCAATCCATAAGTGGGGCTCCAGCTAACTCTGCTGGGAGGCTGTTTTGGATCTTTATTTTTGTTTTGTTGTACAAAAAACCTGGCAGACGGTACTCTGAGTTGCACCACTAGGCCGCACTACAAACCTTTATGGCAAGTTTTTACTCAAGCCTTGTAGTGCAGCTGTGAACATAGCAGGTCACACCAACCCAGAGCACTTGAGCATGTTAAGCAAGGAGAGACGTGAGGCCAGGGACTGCTCAGGGTTTTTTGGATGTAAGGCACTGTGACAGTGCAAGGGCCGTGGTTGGGAAAAACAGCCTTAGACTAAACACCTAAAAGCAGAGAGAAGGGGAGGGAGGAAAAGCCATGTAAATCCGGTGAGTCCTGGAAATGCCATGCAAGTAAAATAAAGGGGGCACAGCTGACTGGGCTGGCAGTGTGCGGCCTCTCTCCTCGCTGAATTCCCCACATTCCTCTGTGAAGGTAATTAAAATCAGGAGAGCGGGGGAGCAGAACGATGGACCTAAGAGGCCAGTCAATGTATAACATAAGATGTTTGGTTGGTGTGTCCTGAAGCTATCTGCGACCCTAGGATTTCTCTCCATGTTTTTATAGGAGGAGGGAGGGCCAATGGTACAGGCCTTTGGTTTGGGGGTACAAAGGGTAGACACATTTAGTGTGTCTCTTGGGTGAGGAGAATGTGAGTGTGGCAAGGGGGCCAGACAGACATACCTGGCATTCCAGTTAGTGATTATTACCCAGAATTCCAAAGGGCCACTGAAGCGCTTCAGGTGCTGCTGCTGTTGCCCGTTTATACTTCCACCCCTCTTCATCATACCACTCTACCTCCTCAGCCACTCACCTCCCATCTTCATCCTCCTCTCTTTCCTGTTGTTTATGAGGCAGGGGCAGCGTTGACATTTGGCACATGTGCAGTAGTGTATTATTTACAAGAATGCTCAATCAGCAGCACACCTGTTTCATTCCATTTCAACATCAGTCCTCTCAGATTCTAATAACAATACATTTCATTCGGTTAATATATTTCACTCACCTTAGAGTCCAACGTGTTTCTCTGAATGTATATATGAACTTAGAGTTGAGTTACAGTGTGCTAACCCCCCTGGGCAAAGTGGCCAGGCATGCTCAGGTCATTGGGAGGTGACTGGTGATATCTGCTGTGTTGACACTAGTGCCTTCTGGATTGGGTTCCTCTCCTGACCGGCTCTATTTGGATCAATAATAGAACGATATTGATCAGAGAAGATTGAGGGGCTGACCTTATAAAAAAAGGAACAGCAGTGCTTTGGGCAACACTACCTTACATAGGCAGTATTCTCTGATGATGAATCCAGTACGTGTAATAAAATGAAGTAACCAAACTATATAGTAATAACTAGCATAGCTAGATGATATTGTGCACCCTACTGAGCACTATATTGGCGAGTCCTCAATATCTTTTTGTACTTACTAAGTTGATACAGTGTAATAAGACCAATGCTATTGTGCTGATTGTTACTGTAGTGTAAGGCCCATATATGTCTGGTCCACTTTAGGTAAAGAGAATACTAAAATACCCTTTCACTTACCAAAGAAAGCACACATTTTCCAAGCACATTAATCTCTGCTGAATTCTAGTCTTATAGTTGTGTCAGTGTTTTTCGAATTCCAGGGTTTCTTTGTCATAGATATGGCAACCTACTCCGCTAAAGGACATACGAGAGTGTCTAATGCTGTTGTCTTCTTGGATACACTATACACCTTAATACTCTACCTTGTCGGGGGGGTAATGGTAAATCAGGGAAAAATGTATACCTGGCACAACTCTGTCATCGTTTTTAAGAGAATATTGCCCTCTTAACATTAACAGTGGAGTTATGACGTGGTTGAGTGACTGTTTTATGGCTCATGCAGTCGGAGAAGTTTAAAGCTGTCAGAATATTCACAGTAAAACTTTTTCATGTGCTTCGTGCCAAATCTGTCAGTGCCAGTGGAGCTCAAGTTTCAGAGCTTTACAACTCTCACTTTTTCTCATGTGCAAAGTTTCTCTCTGTCACACACACACACACACACACACACACACACACACACACACACACACACACACACACACACACACACACACACACACACACACATACACACGCACACATACACACACACACACACACACACACACACACACACACACACACACTCCAGTGCTTTTTAAATTACAGTTTCGGCCAGGCCAGGCCTCGTCCCAGAAAAGTAATTTTAGTTTATGTTCCATGCTTTCCTTGAGAAATGGATGGTACTTCAGAAATGACATTTTCTTATATTCATTCTCCATGCACCCTATCTTTAAATACAATCCATTTAGTATGTTCATATCAAAGATAAACAGAATGTTTTTTAAGGACGGATGATGTCGTACACTTCACACTAAAAGATCATCTATTGCCAGTGCTACAAAATACGTTGAACATAAAGATGATGAATATGATGATGACTTGTGAATTTGATGACAACTGCAGCTTAGGTTCTGAAATATATTCCCCATTGGTGCATTCCCTGCAGGATGTTGATGGGTGGCACTGCAGAGTGAGGAGTCTGAAGATCTGAAGGTCTCTGAAGGTGGTTGGCTTAGACAGTGCTCACACACACAAATCGCCAAAATGAGTGAGTTCCTTGTGTTGATTATGATGATGTTGGAACACACTTGAAACCCTCACAATATTGTTACACATGTCATAAATGTACACTCGGAGGAACATACACACACACACACACACACACACACACACACACACACACACACACACACACACACACACACACACACACACACACACACACACACACACACACACACACACTATTCCCCAGCCCCGGGGCCTGTGTGAGTTGAGCAGAGCTGATTTTCCAGATGCTGGCCGGGCCGGCAGGTGAAGGATTGATTTTCAGTGTTATGGAGATGGGGCTCTGGTCCTCTCTCCTGCCCTACTGCTGTGTGATGTCTGTCCAAACTACACTAGGGGAATATTTCCCTTCGTGAGCTAACACATCCAATGCAGAGATCACTCAGAGATCAAACATGGGGAATAGAAATATCAAAAACACTGCAGTCTGTCCTCTCACTGGCTCCATTACCCTGTCGCTAGCCAAACACTCTCAATGTGGGTTTATATAAAAACACACATTTTCCGTGTACACATCTAGAAGCAGGATTTATATGGCTATATGTGCACGTTCACACACACACACACAATTACACTTCAATTTGATCTCATGGTAAATGTGTGTTTCCACCAACCATTCTCCCCTACAGATGAGCGTCAGGCTCTCCACTCCATAATGAAGGACCTAGTGGCCCTCCAGATGACGAGGCGCCAGCCTGGGCCCTCTTATGACACAGGGAAACCCAAGACTCTGCCCAACCCTGCCCCTGCCCCTGCAAAGAGACAGGTAAACCATCTACCACCCCACTCAGTCAACAACACACACTCTCCTCAGACAGGCATGTCATCATCATCTCCACATGACATATTGTTTCCCTTCATGACCCCATCATGACCCTGTAACCTCCCATGAACCCTCTTGACGGGGCTTCTTCTTTACTCCCTCAGGACGATGTCAGAATAAAGTTTGAGTTCAGTGGAGAGAGGAGGTGAGTGGGTTTTCTTGTTTTTGGATGTGTCTTTGTGTGTGTCTTTGTGTGTGTGTGTGTCTTTGTGTGTGTGTGTGTGTGTGTGTGTGCTTGTTTTATCACGTCTTTGTCTGTGAGAAGAGCATGGTCAGCTCAGCTCAAATGCACTCCAGATCTCCAGTCAGAATGGTATGTGAAGCGGAGAATGGAAAGGGAAAGGACTGTGGTTTAGCTGTGGCAGCCAGCAGAAACCACAGCTATGTTAGGTGTGCTTAGAGGAATCTGCACACACTGGAAACGGAATATGTTTGTAAATGTGTGTGTGCTGTGCACGCTTGTGTTGCAGATCTAAAGAGGATATAGTTTCCTGACCGAAACACTTTTTATCCTTTTGTCTGTCCATCTTACCCACTGTTTGTCTGTCCATCTTACCCACTGTTTGTCTGTCCATCTTACCCACTGTTTGTCTGTCCATCTTACCCACTGTTTGTCTGTCCATCTTATCCACTGTTTGTCTGTCCATCTTACCCACTGTTTGTCTGTCCATCATATCCACTGTTTGTCTGTCCATCTTACCCACTGTTTGTCTGTCCATCTTACCCACTGTTTGTCTGTCCATCTTACCCACTGTTTGTCTGTCCATCTTACCCACTGTTTGTCTGTCCATCTTACCCACTGTTTGTCTGTCCATCTTACCCACTGTTTGTCTACGTCTTTTTTATTTGTGTAGGATACTGATGTTTGGGAGGCCTGTGCAGTTTGAAGAAATCCAGCAGAAGGTCAAGACTGTCTTTGGCCAACAGCTAGACTTGCACTATATGAACAATGAGGTACAGCTAACACTCTCTCAGACAAACACCAACACAATGCATACACACACAAACATTGGCCCTCACAGCAACCCACTTGATGTAGGTAACTTTTACGGCCAGTTTCCAGGACATTTAGTCCTAAGTACTAAGATGCATGTTTAATGGAGATCCTCCCGTAGTGTCTCTGTGCTTTGGTTGAGTTATCTCTGTGTGCTGTGTGTCCAGCTGTCCATCCCTCTGCGTGGTCAGGATGACCTGGACAAGGCCATTGACCTGCTGGACCGCAGCTCCAAGATTAAGAGCATCAAGATCTTGCTGCTGACACAGGAGCAGTGCAATGTACTACACACACACACACACACACACATAAATACACAGACAAACAGAAATAAACACACATATCAATCAATAAGATGTTATTAAAATCAAATGTAATGGGGTAGTGTGTACAGTCTATATGTGGACACTGACCACACCCCTCTCATCCCACCCCTAGGCCTCCCCATCCCCCTCTCCATCTCCCTCCTCCCACCACACGGTGAGTAAGCAGGTGAGGATCAAAGCCTCCCAGTCCACGGGTGATGTCAGCACGGTGTACCAGCCCTCCGAGCCCAGGGGGCGCCACCTCTCCACCAGTGAGTATGAACAAGCAGATTCAACTCATAGCTGCTTCCTCTATTATTCTGCCTTTGCTTTCAACATCCTCTTTCTCCATTTCTCTCGCTATAACTTTGTTTTACAATAGAAAGGTAAGTGGTATCTCTCAATATGGAGAGACAGTAATGTTGTATATTGTCTGGTTTGGTGTTTGTCATGTCTTGCTCTCTTAGCTCATTTATTTTGCTAGCTTTCTCTTTGTCGCTCTCTCTATCCCCCCACTCTCTCTCATTTCCACCCCCCCCCCTCTCTCTAGCTGCTGTTATTTCTCTGGCTTCCCCTCTTAGCAGTAGGTCCTCTTCCTCTTCCTGTCAACCATCACTGGCTGCTCTACAATGGCCTGCTGGCCACAAGCCAATCAGATTTAGAGACACTATTAGCATGGCTGGCCAATGTCCTGGTTTTAGAAACACTGGCTTTTTTGGGAGAGAGTTGAAATTAGTGCTGCGTGAGGGAAACTGTACAAATCCTAAATTCTCTGTAGATCCACCACCTAAGGCAGAGTTACATTTCAAACAATCACATTATTAATCATTTAGATATTTTTCCCCCTCATTTCATTCTTTGGTTAGAGAGAGAGAGAGATCATATCTGTTATCAGTGTTAGGGACGTATCTTCTTTTCTCTCACATAATCCATTGTTTAACTTTTTTTTGTGTATCTGTTTTTTTCATTTAGCAGATGCTTTTATCCAAAGCAATTAGGATTACGTTCAAGGGCACATTGACAGATTTTTCACCTATTCTGCTCAGGGATTCGAACCCACGACCTTTCGGTTACTGGCCCAAACACGTTTAACCACTAGGCTACTTGTCATTGATCTTGGTACACCAGAATCCCATTACCTCATGTATTGATTTCCATTGGTTTAGAACAGTGTCATATGGCCAAGTCACAGTCCTATTTCTTATCCTCCTCCTCCTCCTCTCTCCCGTCCCAGGCTCTCAGAACACAGGCCGTAGCTCCCCCCCTCCAGGCTATGTCCCTGAGCGGCAGCAGAGGATCGCCCGCCAGGGCTCCTACACCAGCATCAACAGTGAGGGAGAGTTCATCCCAGAGAGCGACCAGTGTGTGAGTCATTGCACTGTACACAAACAAGTGCGCGAACACACACAAACACACACACCGTAGGGCTAATACTGTGTCTCCTCTCCCTAGGTGCTGGACCCCTGGAGCAGTGCAGAGAACTCTGTCTCAGGAAGCTGCCAGTCGCTGGACAGTAGCTCAGACAGGTGAGTGCAGGACTCTACCCCTCATTCTACCCCGGGTGAAAGTAAGCCAGTACGGTCTGGCACGGCGTCCCGGCAAAATAAGTAGTGGGGGTACTCCGTACTGGTAAAACATTAGCCTATCACTATTAACACAAAATGGCAAAAAAACTATAGGCTATTATGGCATTATTTAACATGACCTCATGTCAGCTACATGAAAAATGAGTGAATTGACTTTAAACCGGGTGGTATACGCCCCAAATTGTGTTGTGGTTCGAGGAGAACAATTACATGCCTTGGAGATGAGAGGCCGAGAACGAAACACGGGCGGACAAGGTAGAGATGAGAGGCCAAGACCGAGGCGTGCGACCAACAGTGGTTGCATCAATTCAGGCTACAAGTTTCGGCCTAATGACAATGTCATTAGAATACATGTGGGTGTGTTGTAACAGATGTCTCTTTCCATTCATCAGTGCACTGTTGGGATTTGGATGCTGGTATTATTTTGTGAGTGGACGAACGTGTACTGTTAGTCTACAGGACCGCTTTTTTGAAGTGATTATTTGTTTGACAATCAGATGAAAACATGACTGCTTGTGTTTATACCACATTAAAAGGCATATGCGGTGTGTCCATAAGGCTAGGGGAAGCTTTCACTGAAGTCAATTTTAATTAAATTGCCAAAATTATATAGCCTAATTAGCCTACTCCTGTCTATACAGAAATAAATAAAATCATAAAAATAGGCTACTACACCAGAAAGCACGATTTGGCCACAGAGAATCATTAGCTTCTTTTTGTTTTGTATAGCCTACAGTTTTAAGGGCCCGCAATTTGGGCAGCATGTGGCAAATGCCACATTTGAGTTGCAACTGTCAGTGAAAAGCAGAGACCCAGGCCGACAATCTAAAAAAAAAATGTTGTTGAAAAACAAATGGCTATATCTGTGAAGAGATTGAGCAAACAGTAGCCTATATTTTTTTTTTAGCTAGGCAGGTCAGTTAATTTAGAGTGTTTTCTATCCTAATCTGCCAATTATATGCATATTCTAGCTTCTGGGCCTGAGAAATAGGCAGTTTCATTTGGGTACGTTTTTCATCCAAACACTGCCCCCTCGTCTCAAGAGGTTAAGAACCAGTTCCTATTTACAATGTCAGCCCATGGACAGTGGGTTAACTGCCTTGTTCAGGGGCCGAACAACAGATTATTACTTTGTCAGCGCGGGGATTCGATCCACCATTCTTTCAGTTGCTGGCCCAACGCTCTAACCACTAGGCTACCACCTGCTCTTATTGGCACCAGTGGAGAACATGGTCCATATCCCTGGTCAGTCTGCATATTCACTTTATCATTGGGTCAGTGCCACTTTAGTTTGTTTTTGGCCAATCATTTCCTCCTCCAGGTTAGATGGACCATATTGTGTTTTATGTTTCCCCTTTTCGTAGGCCCATTATATGGATCAGACAACGTTGTTTTCATTTTTGTTGTATAAAAAAATATTCTGCTAATGTCACCAGTCATAAAAAGTGTAGTAGAATTGCATGAAAGGCCAACATTTTCCTGTGGTTGGAAAGGATGAGAAGTGTATCTGATATAGCCTAGAGTCTAGGCTTACTCTATCCATGACGCACTGCATCCAAGTATTTTTTATGAACATTTATTTTTATATTATTGGCTTAAATTATGACTATCCAATCTAATCATCACATTAGGAATAGTAGCCTATCTTTAATAAGTCTGCAAATGTGAGGATGGATGGAATGCTTTATTATAAAGGTACATTTTTATGGTGAAAATTAGCTTCCCCAAACTTGAAACCCAGGTGCTGCCTATGTTAACAGATCTAACATGGTCCTCCCGAGTGGCGCAGTGGTCTAAGGCACTGCATCGCAGAGCTTGAGGTGTCACAGACCCGGGTTTGATCCCAGGCTGTGTCACAGCTGGCAGTGACTGGGAGACCCATGAGGTGGTACACAAATGGCCCTTCGTCGTCTGGGTTAGCAGAGGGTTTGGCCAGCCGGTATTTCCTTGTCCCATTGCATTCTAGTGACTCCTTGTGGCAGGTCGAGTGCCTTCAAGCTGACTTTGGGATCATGAAAGCTGACTTTGGTCGCTGACTTTGGTGTTTCCTCTTCTGGGTTAAGCGAGCACTCTGTCAAGAAGTAGTGTGGTTAGGCAGGGTCTTGTTTCGACCTTCGCCTTTTCCGAGTTCGTCGGGCAGTTGTAGCGATGGGACAAGACTGTAACTACCAATTGGGGATAATTATTAAAAAAACAAAAACAGGTATAACATGTTAAAAGTGATATGACAAATCTTTACTAGGCCCACAGAGATCATATTTTAAATTAATAAGGATTCTATATGTAATTATATAATTACACCTATTAAAAAAAATGTGTGCGCGATCCCGTAAGAAATGGAATCTACTTTTACCCCTGAATCTACCTCACACGTACACAATACTTGTACACAATACTTGACTTTGGTGATAAAGACAGTGTATGTATTTTGAGGAAGTGATCAGAACCTCTCACTCTCTCTTTATTTGTCCTTCCTCCCAGCCCCTCCCTGAGGAAGTCACGCATGCACCGAGCCAAGAGCTACCCTGATAACCGGCAGCAGGAGAACGTCTCAGGTGGGTGCCCAGGAGGAATCCTGATATCACTACATAAGATATAGATCCTCACTGTCACGGAAAACTGTAATTTATACAGTAATTTGAGGTATTATCAACAGTAAAAAACATTGGAAGTTTTACTGTAGCATACTGTAAATTATGGAGAAATTGCTGTATTTCGAATGGTACTGTAATTCCACCTCTGTACTGTACTGTATCTTTAGAGCGCCAAAAACCTTATGACCACTAGTGGGTGTGTGGTATTGTTGTCTCGGGCTTATTACTATATTTTGAGGCGTGTCTTGTAAGAGGCTATATTTGTTGCACCCGTGAGTGAGAATGCTGTACCAATTTTACTCTTATGTGGCTAAAGTGGCCCATCAATAAAACATGTACTAGGGCAGATTGGAGTGGCAGCAAATGGTTGACATTTTGCCATGTCCTTTTGGTCTGTTTTGACCTGAAGTCGCGGCCAGTTTGGATGCCTTTGTTAAGGCCTCTAGAAGTGCTAGTGATATAAAGCACCAAATATGAATTAATGTGCTGTAATGTGTAAACACTTAGCAGCCAACCTGCTTGCACCAATCCCATGTAATTACAGTAAAATACAGTCATCCACATATTCATTCCGATTACGGTAGCATTTAGTTTTTTACAGTATAATACAGTCAGTTTTATGATATTTTACTTTGTGTCATTACACAGTACTTGCTTTGATACCGTATTCATATTACATCAGGTGTACGGTAATATGAAATACAGAATTTTACTTGCATCCGAGCTTCCTGTAAGCTACTGTCAAATTCACGGTAACCCCTTTACAGTGCTGGCAACAGGCCTAAACCACAATTCAGCTCCTAGCAACAATGCAACAATGTAGTTGCAGAGCCTCACGTGAAAAGAGAGCCAGCAGAGCCTCACGTGAATGCTGTATGACTGAGCTGAGTCTGAATCCTGTTGTAGTCTAACCTTCACCCTCTCTCTCGCTCTCTTTACTCCTTCCTCCCTCTCAGACCGGGAGAACCATGTGTATGATAAGGTGGTGGGGAAGGGAGGGACATACCCCCGCAGGTACCATGTCTCCCTGCATCACAAGGACCATAGTGAAGGTAGGGGCACTGTTCACTGTTCCTCTCACCAAACCACTTTGTGCCATATTACTTTGTATTTGACCTTTCCCTGACCCCTCTCTTGAACCATCTCCTCCTTCTCTTGGTCTCTTGGTTCTTCTCTCATCACTCCTTCACCCTCAACTCTCCTCTCATCCCCCCAGGTCGGAGAACGTTCCCGCGGATCCGTCGCCCCCAGGGTAACCTGTTCACCCTGGTGCCCTCACGGCGCTCCCTCAACGGCAGCGAGGAGAGTCTGGGCAGCTGGCAGCTAGTGGACAAGCAGGGCAGGCTCCGCCCACAGGAGCGCCCTGTCGCACACAAGTGTGAGTCTCGACCCTGCCTCTTCATCTTATATTTACATATATTACACATATTTCACATGTATTTTATAGTTATTAGAGATTTAATACTAATAAATCTATTTTTGTATCCTACACATTTTAAATAAGGGAGTTAGTTTGTATGATGAATGCAGTGTGTTTTGAGAGTATGGTGTCATGTTTACTATATGGAGAGGATGATATGTATGGTGTATGCCCCTCCCTCCACAGCCCCCAGTGCTCCAATGACGTGGAGGCGGGGCAAGCTGCTGGGCCAGGGGGCGTTTGGGAGGGTTTACCTGTGTTACGATGTGGACACGGGACGGGAGCTGGCCGCCAAGCAGGTGGTGTTTGACCCGGACAGTCCTGACACCAGCAAGGTGAGACAGCAGGGGGTGCCGGAACAGTATGCTACTACACAGATTGTTTTCTGCTTTTATATCAAAGTCTATTGTTCACAACCAGGCTACTGTAATGTATTTATGCCAAGATGACTCAGACTCCCCAGCCTGAAGGAGAACTCTGTATGACTTGAGTTCCCGTGTATTGTTAAAGATTGGTGCAGAGGCTTAGCCTGGAGCACCTTTAGCCTGGAGCAATGCCAAGAATGAGGTAATGTGTTCAGCAAGCTACTTTACTCTTAAGAGGCGATTATGGAGGAATGCAGTATGGTGCTGTGTTTAACCTGACTGAGTTTTACTAGCAAATTTTTGGTCAACTGTCTTAAACACAAAAGGCGCTATTCAACTATCTGTGGTCAGATAAACTCATGCTCTGAATCACTAACGCAGTCAAATCCTGACTGAGTGCTCATCTCTGTCTCTGAGAGCAATGAACTTTGAAGAGATTCAAGGGACTTTCTTTCCTTTCTCCTCCCCCCCCCTCTTTAATGTATTTTCCTGTCTGCCACAGAGAAAACATGCACTGTCACTTCCTGTATCTGAGTGGAGTATTTGCAGGGGGTGAAGAGGGGGAGAGTAGCAGAGCCAGCTTTGCCTTGGCCTCTAATCACCCCTTAAACTCCCCTCTTCTCTCTCGCACTCTCCCTCTTGCTCCCATTCTCTCTCTCCCATTCTCTCTCTCTCTCTCTCTCTCTCTCTCTCTCTCTCTCTCTCTCTCTCTCTCTCTCTCTCTCTCTCTGTCTCTCTCTCTCTCTCTCTCTCTCTCCCTCTGTCTCTCTATCTCTCTCTCTCTCTCTCTCTCTGTCTCTCTCTCTGTCTCTATCTCTCTCTCCCTCTGTCTCTCTATCTCTCTCTCTCTCTCTCTCTCCCTCTGTCTCTCTGTATCTCTGTCTCTGGCCCCCCAGCCTGCAGCGGATGTTAATCTGTTGTTGTTGTTGTTTTTATCTATTTAGTGGGTCTTTGTGTTGTGGATACTTTGTATATATCTCCATTTCCCTCTTCCGCTCTCTCTCTCTCTGTGATGTGATCTCTGTGGCCATATTCTCTGAGGTAAACAGAGGAACTGCTTTTGAGGAACTGGACTGTTACCGCTAATGTCCTATCTGCAGAGAGAGCTGGTCTGTGTGTCTGAAATGATTTTTCCATTTGTCAGATTTTTTAGTTGTCTTTGTATAGCTTTTGGTGGACAGATGACTCATTCATATCATTTTTTGTTCCCTGTCTGTCTGTCTGTCTGTCTGTCTGTCTGTCTGTCTGTCTGTCTGCCTGTCTGTCTGTCTGTCTGTCTGTCTGTCTGTCTGTCTGTATGTCTGCCTGCCTGCCTGTCTGTCTGTCTGTCTGTCTGTCTGTCTGTCTGTCTGTCTGTAGGAGGTGAGTGCTCTGGAGTGTGAGATCCAGTTGTTAAAGAACCTCCACCACGAACGCATCGTCCAGTACTACGGCTGCCTGAGGGACCACAACGAAAAGACCCTCACCATCTTCATGGAGTACATGCCGGGGGTCAGTCTATTCTTCACACGTCGGTTCAGGGCTGGAGTGTTTGGGGTTAAAGGGTATCTGTAGTGTTCTGTCCTGGACTGTGTCCCAGTCTCTCCTGGGAATAGGAGTATAAACCATGCACTTCCTTCTTGTCTTTCAGGGTTCAGTCAAAGACCAGTTGAAGGCTTACGGGGCGCTGACGGAAAACGTGACGCGGAAGTACACACGGCAGATCCTGGAGGGCATGTCCTATCTGCACAGCAACATGATCGTTCACCGTGACATCAAAGGTAGTTATGTCAACACACTGCTCAGATGGCCATTTGTAGTAAAGATAGTCAACTAAATGGCTATAGACTTCCAGACTCAAGCACAAGGACCTAAAATCTACATTTAAAATACAAGGAAGGTGGTTGGGTGAGTCTGTGTCACATGGTGTTACTCTGTCGTCTCCTTATCCAGGTGCCAACATCCTGCGGGATTCGGCGGGAAACGTGAAGCTGGGAGATTTTGGCGCCAGCAAGAGGCTGCAGACCATCTGCATGTCTGGCACGGGCATCCGCTCGGTCACTGGCACCCCCTACTGGATGAGCCCCGAGGTGATCAGCGGAGAGGGCTACGGCAGGAAGGCTGACGTCTGGTAAGGACCGGGACACATGGGGTTGGGGTTTGGGTAAGAAGTACATGCAGGTGATTCTGATTAGTTGTGGTGATAGGGGGAGGTGGGGGATAGATGTCTCTTCTGGGAGTGTGTGAATGTATCTTCAGGTCAAGTGTCAGATGCTTTCCTTGTGCTCTTATAAGTAGTCTCCTTCCCTGATAGAGTGGCTGGACTGCTGGAACGTGAAGGGAGGAAAATAGCTGTTCTAAAAGGGGGAAACCATTCTTCTTCAAGGGAAAAAGTGCTATATATAAAATAGTAAAAGTGCTATATTTAAAAGAGAATGTCGAGGAAGACGGCCTCACTCCCACGTACAGGGCCCTGAAATGGGTCGGGCCCACCTGCTGCCCAGGAATTCCCCTGTGCAATCTGATTGTGTAGTATCCCATCAGGCGAGGGATGTGATTGGCCAAGAGCCAGTCAACCAGCCAGCTTGTGACAGAGTTTGGAATGTTCCCGACTTCATTGCTCCCCTGGGGGGCCAGACCAGGCCGAAGCGTCGGTAGGGGGTAACAGGTCCAAAGGGGAGTCTGTCCCTAAACCCAACTCCCCTCACCAGCCCCCTGCTCTGTCTGACTCCAGGACTGAAATGGCCTCCCGTAGCCAGCAAAAGCACACTTTAATTGTCAACAGGGAAAAAGTTTCCACCAAAACATTCCAGTGGGGCCTGGGAAAGCAGAAGAGCAGAGGGATGGCCTTTTCCCTTCGTGCCTGTAGTGAGGAAAAGCTGCCCTTTGTTTTTTCAGTGTGTTAACACTGTTTTTGTCCATTCACACAAGTCAATAAGTTATACGATTGTGTAATGCATTCAATGTCCTATTCTGATGTTTGAGTGTGAGCGTGTTTCAAGTTTCTAGTTGTATTAGTCGTATGTATAGGATACACAAGTACACCGTCTAACAAAATGCTGACTTGCAGGTTCCTTCTCAACAAGGCAACAACAACAAGAAATAATAATAGATAAGAATACAAACATAAAGTAAATGGCTCAGTAGAATAGAATACATGTTTTAGCATAAGTATAATACAGGAAGGCACCATTTATATTCCAATATTTACACATGTTTTGTGGAAGGGGAGATTGGGTGGCAAGTGTTTAAATGTGTATTTGAGCTCGTATGGGTGTTCTCTTAACCCTGTCTCCTTCCCCAGGAGCCTGGGCTGCACAGTGGTGGAGATGCTGACAGAGAAGCCTCCCTGGGCCGAATACGAGGCCATGGCAGCCATCTTTAAGATCGCCACCCAGCCCACCAAACCCCTGCTGCCCTCACACACCTCGGACCACACCCGTGACTTCATCCACCGCATCTTTGTGGAGGCCAAGCACCGGCCCAGTGCTGAGGAGCTGCTCAGACACCCCTTCTCACAGATCCTCTGCTGAGGGGAAGTACTAGTACACTCTCTCTGTCTCAACCGCTCCTCGGGACTCAAGGCCTATAGCTGACATCTAGACTCTAGACTTGGAATTTGGAACTTGGTCCTTTCCATCCTACAGCTCTCTCCCCAAACCAGACTCACCACCAGTCACACTCATTCCTTAACCCACAAATACACATGATCCATTATGATGGATAATAGCACAGTGCCATTATTCCAAGCTGTTAACGACAATTATCAAATTCACCTCTAACTTCTCCCACTAGGGGGAGCTATATGACTGATCAGTGTTCAGCTGTCTGCTGTGGAGAACTGGACCCACCAACTCCATACGAACTGTATCTATTCAGCTATCACCTTTGTGGTCTGTGAGAGGATCACACACACACACACACACACACACACACACTCCAAACACACTCCAAACACACTCCAAACACACTCCAAACACATAAAATCTATTATATGTGGCTCAAGATGGGATTTGATCAAGCACCGCCACCGAATGTGCCTTTCAAATATGCCAAAGTGTCCCCTCCTAAGTTTACATTCTCTAGATGGGCTGTTAGATGAGACCCCTGAGGTAATGAACTGTTCATATGGGACTTACAGGCTTGAGCAGAGCAGTGTCTGGTCTACTTAGGCCAAGACAGCAGACCCACAGCCACAGCTCAGTGCTTCAACATGGTAACTGATGAAACCAACAGATGCACCACTCAGTGTTATAGAGACGGGATGGATTTAATTTTTCACTTTGTCCTCTGATCCGTCTCTGATATTCTTTGTATTTTTGAGAAAGTGCCTCTTGATGGTCTTTTGAAGACTCACAGTCCCTGATGGAAGCCCATGCTGATCTGTCCTGTCCTCACCATACAACATGGAACCAGAGCCATCAGTGTTTTTGTGTTGTCATTATGACCTTCACAGTAGACCATTGTGATGACTGTGCCTTATACTCCAACTCTCCACTGCAACCCCTCAGTATCACAGCCCAGGGTTTTCTGAGTGTACCAAAAATGACCGATTTCATTCATGAAGGGGTTGGCTTCTAGTTTGGTTGGAGGATATGCTAACTACACAATATTACAAATGATATTGTACTTTGTGATTGAAAGAGAGATTTTATTTTAGTCTTAGACAAATACAATCCTAATGCCTTGATTTGAAAGTGAGTTGCCATTAGGTTTACCAGCTTTCTATGCGTTGACAAGTGTATCTAGGAAAACGCTACGCCAAACAGTGGAACTCTGCCATTTAGGATTCATTTGAGTCAGATGCACTTTTATGTCAAATTAAAGTTGTTGGTTATTGTTCGCCTTACGAAATTAACTCTTTCTTAAAAACTTTAAATATTCAATATCTTTCACTTTTATTTAAATCCCTATGTTCATCCATTCCTGAATTTTTATATTCAAATATATATGTATAAATATATTTTTTATATATTGACTCTAGACAATTTGAAATCTAATGAGGATGCATTTAGACCTATGAGATAAATGTTGCCGTTGGAAATGATAAATTGTTAAAGCAGCTGGTTTTGCAGAAATTACAACATTGGGGTTTATTAGTGAAACACTTTGGGTGGAAAACGACCTCTGGCTATCTTACCTGGTCTCTGCTCCAAAACAAGAAACACATCCACATTCCTAGCTCCAGTATAATATATTATGTCTAATGGTCCATGCTTTATTAAATGGCAACACTGTTCCATTGGACCCTTCCAGTTGGACTGCCCTGTCAAACCTCTCACAGTTTCACTACTTCACTAACTAAGGCCACCGCCTAGGATTTAAAGGCTGCTGAACTTCCTCCATATTTCTCCTTGCTGGCGTGATGTGTGGGAAATAGAGGGGAAGTATGTGAAGTGTAATTTTAAGAGTATGCACTAGAATGCTGTGTCTCACCAGAATGACCTTCTCTTAGTGTCATTCTTGCAGAGCAGAGAGGCTGAATGTGTGCGTTAGTTAGACTGAGCTGAGCAGGAAAGGGATGGAGGAGTTCTGATCAGGTAGATGCCAGAGACCGGGGTTCCACCCAACATGACGACTTTGTTTAGCTCAGGGTTCGAGAGACCGACCGGTGCCCAATGTCTGGGGCCCTCCACACTGAGCAAAGGGCTTTCTACAATTACCTTTTTTTGTTTTATTTTCCATTTATTTCCATTTATTTTAGTGTTACTGGCTCTAAACTACTTTCATAAGTGAATCAAATGGATATCATGTGGCTGCTAGATGTTAAAGAAGGCAGCTAAGAATCAGTTCAGTATTAGAAATGGTCCTGTTATATACAAAGAGCCAAAACAAATGTTTCTGTTAACAGAAGAACCCTGGGGTAAGCAAATGAAACAGGAGTTAAACGTTTAGATATATACATGTATGTAAATGTATAAATGAGTATGTTTAATGACAGGGGACTTGCAGTGCAAAGTCACTCCAGTTTATCAAATGTATTTACGTAGAAAAAGGAACAGTATGTTAAATGACATTGTTTTTCTATATCTTTGAGTGCCTAATTTCAAAAACAAATAAATGTTCTTTGTCTCTGGTCCAAAATTCTGACCTGCTTACTTGTTTGTTTGCGTAATGTTTGGTGTACGTTCCAGTCATGTACACCGCTCTGATGGAGGTGTGTTTGGCATTGCAGAAGATGTTTTTGGGCCAGTGGCTCTGGGAGACACTGGCTAGTCTGTCCATGTGTGTCTTCATTATCTTTGAGCAGCCAGCAGGTTGGAAAGTCAGACTTGCCCAGTCCAGTAAATAAAAGAACATCTCACTGAATAGAGCTCATTGTTGGGAGAAAGAAGCAACCCGACTGATGCTTGCTCCATCTCTTTCTCCCTCCCTTTAAGACAGAAGAGGAGGCAGAGAGAGCTCTGTTAATCTGTGTGGCCATGGGACAGAGGAAAGCTTGGACCCAACAAAGGTTCCTTTTCTTAGTTACTGTGACAAGGTGGTAGTGTTATTGTAGTCAGAGGTAGTGTTATTGTGATCAGTGGTAGTGTTATTGTGATCAGTGGTAGTGTTATTGTGGTCAGTGGTAGTGTTATTGTGGTCAGTGTTATTGTGGTCAGTGGTAGTGGTAGTGTTATTGTGGTCAGTGGTAGTGTTATTGTGGTCAGTGGTGGTAGTATTATTGTGGTCAGTGGTAGTTGTAGTGTTATTGTGGTCAGTGAGTTATTGCGGTCAGTGGTAGTGTTATTGTGGTCAGTGGTAGTGTTATATTGGTCAGTGGTAGTGTTATTGTAGTCAGAGGTAATGTTATTTTGATCAGTGGTAGTGTTATTGTGGTCATTGGTAGTGTTATTGTGATGAGTGCTAGTGTTATTGTGGTCAGTGGTAGTGTTATTGTAGTCAGAGGTAGTGTTATTGTGATCAGTGGTAGTGTTATTGTGATCAGTGGTAGTGTTATTGTGGTCAGTGGTGGTGTTATTGTGGTCAGTGTTATTGTGGTCAGTGGTAGTGGTAGTGTTATTGTGGTCAGTGAGTTATTGCGGTCAGTGGTAGTGTTATTGTGGTCAGTGGTGGTAGTATTATTGTGGTCAGTGGTAGTGGTAGTGTTATTGTGGTCAGTGAGTTATTGCGGTCAGTGGTAGTGTTATTGTGGTCAGTGGTGGTAGTATTATTGTGGTCAGTGGTAGTGGTAGTGTTATTGTGGTCAGTGAGTTATTGCGGTCAGTGGTAGTGTTATTGTGGTCAGTGGTAGTGTTATTGTGGTCAGTGGTAGTGTTATTGTAGTCAGAGGTAATGTTATTTTGATCAGTGGTAGTGTTATTGTGGTCATTGGTAGTGTTATTGTGATCAGTGGTAGTGTTATTGTGATCAGTGGTAGTGTTATTGTGATCAGTGGTAGTGTTATTGTGGTCAGTGGTAGTGTTATTGTGATCAGTGGTAGTGTTATTGTGATCAGTGGTAGTGTTATTGTGGTCAGTGGTGGTGTTATTGTGGTCAGTGTTATTGTGGTCAGTGGTAGTGGTAGTGTTATTGTGGTCAGTGAGTTATTGCGGTCAGTGGTAGTGTTATTGTGGTCAGTGGTGGTAGTATTATTGTGGTCAGTGGTAGTGGTAGTGTTATTGTGGTCAGTGAGTTATTGCGGTCAGTGGTAGTGTTATTGTGATCAGTGGTAGTGTTATTGTGGTCAGTGGTAGTGTTATTGTAGTCAGAGGTAATGTTATTTTGATCAGTGGTAGTGTTATTGTGGTCAGTATGTGATTGTGGTCAGTGTTAGTGTTATTTTGATCAGTGGTAGTGTTATTGTAGTCCGTATGTTATTGTGGTCAGTGGTAGTGTTATTGTAGTCAGAGGTAGTGTTTTTGTGATCAGTGATAGTGTTATTGTGATCGGTGGTAGTGTTATTGTGGTCAGTGGTAGTGTTATTGTGGTCATTGGTAGTGTTATTGTGGTCAGTGAGTTATTGTAGTCAGTATGTGATTGTGGTCAGTGTTAGTGTTTCGAAGGTATGTGGTTCTCTTCGTGTGCTATGTGTCTGGGTCTGTTTGTTATGCAGTTCTGTTTGTTAGGTATTTCTCTGGGCCGCTGGGGCCCAGCATTAGTGCTGACAGGCAGACTGCTGGACAGAGGCTAAACTGGCTCCCCAGGCTTTGTGACCACACTCAGTTTGGACCCAGTGGTGCTGAGTCATAGTCAGTGATTCAGCCTGTCTGTCTGCTCCAGTTAAACACACACACACACACACACACACACACACACACACACACACACACACACACACACACAGGGGGCACCAGCGGGGACTGGACCTATGCAGCCACATCTGGCATATTACGATTTCACAACTGCACCTTCCAACACTAACAACTACATACTACGTCCCATCATACCTGAGAGGACCTGTGCTAATGCTAGCATGCACATCAGTGATACTGCACATCAGTGATACTGTACATCAGTGATAATGCACATCAGTGATACTGTACATCAGTGATAATGCACATCAGTGATACTGTACATCAGTGATACTGTATATCAGGGATAATGCACATCAGTGATACTGTACATCAGTGATAATGCACATCAGTGATACTGTACATCAGTGATACTGTACATCAGTGATAATGCACATCAGTGATACTGTACATCAGTGATACTGTACATCAGTGATAATGCACATCAGTGATACTGTACATCAGTGATACTGTACATCAGTGATAATGCACATCAGTGATACTGTACATCAGTGATACTGTACATCAGTGATACTGTACATCAGTGATACTGTACATCAGTGATAATGCACATCAGTGATACTGTACATCAGTGATACTGCACATCAGTGATAATGCACATCAGTGATACTGCACATCAGTGATAATGCACGTCAGTGATACTGTACATCAGTGATACTGCACATCAGTGATACTGTACATCAGTGATAATGCACAGCAGCGATAATGCACATCCGTGAAAATGCGGATCGGTGATAATGCACATCAGTGATACTGTACATCAGTGATAATGCACATCAGTAATAATGTACATCAGTGATAATGCACATCAGTGATACTGTATATCAGGGATAATGCACATCAGTGATACTGTACATCAGTGATAATGCACATCAGTGATACTGCACATCAGTGATAATGCACGTCAGTGATACTGTACATCAGTGATACTGCACATCAGTGATACTGTACATCAGTGATAATGCACAGCAGCGATAATGCACATCCGTGAAAATGCAGATCGGTGATAATGCACATCAGTGATACTGTACATCAGTGATAATGCACATTAGTAATAATGTACATCAGTGATAATGCACATCAGTGATACTGTACATCAGTGATTAGTACACTGCATGCTGTGTGTGGGCATAGTATGTGTGTGTGAGTTGAGGTGATACCCATGGGCCACTGGGACCCCCATTCCCCGGGCTCTGCTGTTATCAATGGGCTCTTTGTTGGCAGAGAGGATGGGGTCCCGGGTCCCTGAGCTCCATGTGAGGACTAAGATTAAGTAATGTGGCGTTGGGATTTATACGTGATTGAGCTGACTGGGGGCCCATATCATTGAGTTGATGGGGCGTGCTTAATCTAGTTGAGAAGGAGGGGCTGCTGTGTGAGTTTTGTTGTGGGTGGGGGATGAGGTGTATCCAGCTGAATGGCCCGAATTTGGGGTGTGCTCATTTGCATAGAGAGGAGGCTGGGGATGCAAGGGGGTCTGAGGTAGGGTAGTTCCCATAGAAGAGAGTGGAAAGGGGTTTAAACCGGCAGTAACAGAAAGGGTTCAAAAGGCCTGAATGGTGAGGTGGGGGGAGCCGTGTGCAGGCAAACAGAGCTGGCCGTCCCTGTGGTTCTGGAGGGAGATCAGTCTGGAGGAACAGCATTAAGATTCTGCTCAACACCCAGGCAAGGCGCCTTTTCTTCTGCTCCTTGCAAATGAGATGGGCTCCTCCTCATGTTGCCCCACAGGAATCAGATGTTTTGTTGGCCTTCCACTGGCTCTGAGAGGAGAGAGGGGGACACCCTCTTTCACTCCGACCAATCTCTCTCTATCTTTCTCTCTCTCTCTCTCCCTTGTCTCTTTCCATCTTTCTCTCTTTCTGAATGTTTCTCCTCTGACAGATATTGCCTAAGTGACCAGATCTGAGGCAACCACAGTGACTGTCTCAGAAATCCAGGGGGCGATACAATTAGTGTCACCTTAATGCTGAGACCACGTTATTAATCCTGCTAGATGGAAGCTTTTAAAACAACACATCCAGCCAGACTTACAGTGGACCCACTCAGTTAACCTCTATCAACAGGGACCAAATGGAATTCAAGTCACTCTGTTGTTTTCTGTATTTACAGTCTTCCAGTCTCACTGGTTCCCACTGGCTACACATTTCTTTTAACAGAGTGTTTTGGTAACAAAGACGGTTTCTATGGTCTGCGATGTGGGTTTTACTACCTGTTGCAGGGCCAGAGTTGGTTGGAGGGGAGAGGGAGATCAGAGGCGAGCAGGAGGGAAAAGGCCCTAGGATCTTGCTGGTATAGTAGCTTGAGAGATCATAGACCTGGTTGAGCATGTTAGGATCATATCTGGGCATCATGACTGTATAATAGCTGTGGATGTTTATATAAGGCTTCATCCCATCCAAGAGTCACATCCTATTAGATGAGAGTCAGCAAGAGTTTAACATGTTTTGAAGTAACTGGCCCTGGGGTTGCCATGATAATGGATGGAAATTGATTCGTAACGGACTGGCTGCTGATTTGTCGGGTTCAGACTAGGTTTTACGTCCCATCCCCCCATTCTCCAACCATCCATCTGCTGGAGTCCTGTGACAGTTTCAACTATCTAATAACTCACAGACTGTCTCACCCTCAGGTAGCCTAGCGGTTAAGAGCATTGGGCTAGTAACTGAAAGGTTGCTGGTTTGAATCCCTGAGCCAGCAAGGTTGAAAAACGTGTTGTTCTGCCCTTGAGAAAGGTAATTCATTCCCAACAACTACTCTTGGGTGCTGATGACATCAATTAAGGCTCTGCTTGGATTCAGAGGATTTAGGTTAAATGTGGAAGATGCTGACCAGGTGTTCCCCTTTATAGTAACCTAATACTTACTTTGGCATACATATTGTTGTTTGGATAGGTACCCAGAACTCGTTGGACTTTTCAACCATGCCCAATACCGATTTATTTCTCCAGGTCCAATTGCCCTCTTTTCAGGCTAAGCAGTCATTAAGTCTGATTGAATGAGCTGCCATCACTTACAACAGGGCTTTATGAGATGTGACTTGAGGAAGAGGGAGTGGTCGTATTGTTGCTAAGAGGCTGCAATCCAACTGGCTGCCTCTGGTCTTACTGGCCCATCCTCTGACACATAGCTTCCTTTGCAGTTGATCACAGTTAATAATGGCAGTGATAGTGATGGATTAATAATGTGTGTGTGTTATGTTGCCATGCTCCTGTGTGTGGCTGTGTGTCCGTCCAAAGAGAAGCCCTCCAACCCACTGATAGATGTGGCCTATAGGTCTTATGTATCCATCTGTAGCCTGTCAGTGACATCATGGTCAGAAACTCCAGGAGGGACAAAGAGGTGGAGATGTATAGCTGCTACTGTTCAGCCCTGTGGCCCCAAAGCTTCTCCAATCGGCTAGCACACTGTAATGGTGTCACTTGTTGACTGTTTAGTACACTGGCATTTATTATGTATCCATGACTACAAGGACAATGATTATAATTTTTCTCCCAGTATGATTTTCACATGCTGATATGCAGGTCAGCTGTTGAATAAGAGTTAATCTAATAATGCCATTTAGCTAATATAACATTATTTTGTTTCTACTCCCCTCTGTTTGCTCTCCTACTATCCTACTATCTCACAATAGTTTGGAGATACTGTGGTAAATGTAGATATTCAATAATTGATTAACTGTTCTTGACTTCTATTTGATGTACCTAGATAAGACATGTAATTGTACTCATTCCCATTTAGACTCCGACAAGGAGAAGACTAAAGAGGAGCAGAGGAACAGGGATGGGGTGTGAGACGCTCCTAGACGGTGCTGCTGTCACACACAGAGTGGCGCGAGCCAATCAGAGTAATACCAATAAATCTGGAGGGCTTAGTGGGATATTTTGGACGCCAAGCGAGACAGAGTGCCACACAAGAACACAGCTACTATCTGACCCTCTCTCTGTCCCCTTTTTCTCTGTCCCTCTCTTTTTCTGACCCTATTAGTCACCGACTAACAGGGATGGAGGAAAAGAGATCTCATTCCTTCACCTCCCTGCTTCTTTTCTTCCCTTTAAATCACACTCTGTCCCCATCTGTGTCTGTGTGACTGAGCATGTGTGTGAGGCAGCTTTGATTTGGTAGCCAAGCTCTGTCGCACCAAATCCTATTCAAACAAGGACGAGAGAGAGAGGGAGAGAGAGAAAGGCCAGGAGACATTTGTATCTGAGTGGACGAGCACAAACAATCCCTGGCACACAGCTTTTGAGTGTCACACAAACCACCCTCCTCCCTCTCTCTCTCTCTCTCTCTCTCTCTCTCTCTTTCTCTCTCTGTCTGTCTCTCACTCTCTCTTTCTGTATGTCCCTCTCTCTGTCCTATTCAGTGACCGGCCCGGCCCGTCCCTTTCACCCCTCCCTGTGTACTCTCTCTCAGGATGGGGATGTCTATCCCTATAAAAGGCATGTGTGTGCCCTGACAGGGTTTTATTCCAGCCATGGAGAGTCAGAGAGTCCTGTCATCTTACAGGAAGCGTTTCGGGCCCCAGGGGGCCGGCAGCGTGGGTGGGGGCGTGCGGCTCAGCAGTCTCTCCTCCAGCCGCTTCTCCCTCCATGGGAGTCCCCGCCACATGACCCACTCCAGCACCATTTCCCGTCTCTCCCTGGGGTCGGCTGGAGGGGCCCTGCTCCTGGGGACCCCTGGGAACCGGCTGGACTTCTCGGCTGACTCACTCCTCAAGGCCCAGTACCGGGAGACGCGCACCAACGAGAAGGTGGAGATGATGGGTCTGAATGACCGCTTCGCCAGCTTTATAGAGAAGGTGCGCTTCCTGGAGCAGCAGAACACGGTGCTGGTGACGGAGCTGACCCAACTGAGGGGGAAGGAGCCCAGCCGTCTGGGGGACATCTTCCAGGAGGAGCTGAGGGAGCTGCGCAGGCAGGTGGACGGACTCAGCGCTGGGAAGGCCCGGCTGGAGATAGAGAGGGACAACATGGCTGCTGACGTGGCCACGCTCAAACAGAGGTGAGAATGAGGCAGTCTCATTTCCATCAATATAATTAGTCTCTGATCAGTCTACTTTGTTTTAGTATTTTGGAGTTCCAATTGATATTGTGGAGTTCTAATTGCTTCAGCAGTCTGTCCCCTTAAAAGTTTATTCGGAATTTGATTTAGTGGATTCCTAGTGTTTGGCGTGTGTATTGGTCAATATGTTAATTTTGAATTGGAATCTTTGCTACAGTCTAAAACCAACAAATGGTAGTTGCCATAACACAATTCAGTATAACTGGATATCGTGTTACATGATAAAATTGCTCAGTAGATGCTTTGGCTTGTTGGTTATTGAAAACACTGTGCTCTGAGAAGGCGTTACTCAATGGGTGTCCCTCTTTCTAAACATGATCCTGACCAGACCCCTACAGCCGTTCATGAGTGTGGAGGAATGGAGGAAACACGGAGGAGGAAACACAATAGAGCTGATTTCCACAAAGAGACCAGGGAGCCAGGCAGATGTTCTGTTGTTGCCTGATCCCCTTAATACTCATTGGTCAAATACACGCTTCTTAGTTATGTTTATTGGTTTATTGCTTAAGTGGCATAGTTTATAGTTATGAGGTTATGGCTTATGTTTTCACAGGGTGTTTTTTGTTGTTGCCAAGGACAAAGGGAACATCTAGGTTTGTATTGGTTTCTGAGCCTGTGTATACTATGGATCAGAGACGTGTGTGTGTGAGTGTCACTGCTCTCTGATTACAGATCTTTTCATTTGCTTTGGTGCAGTATGTGGTATATTTTCAGAACACTTAGTACAGAACTCAAACCACATCATCAGAAAGGCAGTCATTTCTCAACTCAATTGAGGAAGTACAACATCAAATCATACATTCACTTTTTGACCAAACTTAATTAGTGTTTCATCTGGAAATACATGTTTCACATTCACAATGCAATACATGTTTGTTTAAAGTAATTGCTTTTCACAATGCAATGTTCACTTTATTTTTGCTATGATTGTCTTCTCATTTTTTAAATGACATTTTACGATTAACCGACTGCTCTTAATTGATAATCACTTAACCGTTTGGTAAACCTATAGATTTTAGATGTTTTTTCTACTACAGTTTTAGAGAACTAAATAGTGAAAAAGTATATTTATAAAGTATAAATATATATGTACTATAATGTACAATTATGATAATGAAGCATTTCGCTGCACAAATAAAACAACATAACATTGTATTTGTCACTTCTTAAACAACAAGTGTAGATTAATAGCTTACTTACGGTCCCTTCCCTACAATGCAGAGAGAAAGAGAAAAATGGCACAAACCAGTACTTGTGCACCTGCGATAACATCTGCAAATCTGCACGCAACCAATTCACTTTGATTTGGCTATTAGGATTTTACTGCAAAACATTTAGAATCTGATATTGACAAGATCAGAGATGTTCTCTGTCATACAATTGAAAACAGTGGTAACTATACATTTGGTCAAATTGAGTTAAGACTGAAATCAGGCTTTGTAGTCTCCTGGTTCAATTATCTTCCGTTTTCAAAGAAAATTGAGTTTCAAATGTGCAGTAACTACAATATCCACATAAGAACCAACGCAAACAGCAGTAAGTGAAGTTACTAAGTGAAGTTCCTGCAGTTTGCCTTGGTATTCTATCGGGCTCTGAGTTCAGGCCATCCCGATCATGACATGCCCTCACACACACCATGAGACAGTCAAAAGGTTGGATAAACACATTTAGATTGTAGATACTGTACTTTTCTTTTGCATTACCCATATAGTTGTTTATCATACAAAGGCAGAGAGCAGTATCAGCATTTTAGGGGTCATAGGTCAGTGCATTATCACTTATCAACCTACAATGTATTTGGCTGGAGAGTAAAAAAATACTTTAAAGCCATTTTTCTCAGATTCACTGTTTGCGTAGACTGCTCTTTGCCTTTGTATGGCATTTCAGGTGGCTGCCCTGCCCTTGGCATTTGTAAAAATTCTGTAGCAATATGGAGTGGGAAAGCGGCAGTGCATTTGGATAATTAATAGACACGGCAGTAAATAACATTTTAAAAACCATCTGTCTCGTCCAGGCCCGGAGTCTTATACTTAGTATCAATGGTTGCTTGGTGAAAGATGTCTCCAAACAAAATGAGAGCACAATAAAAGGTTTTTAATATGAATAACGTGTTAGTTTGGTACTAAGAGTTTTGAAAATTCACCACATACGTGTGAAAATAGCACCAAAGCTAATATAAAAAAACATTAAGAGACATCTGCTTTTCACCTCTTAGAGCTCAGCATGAGTATCAATGGTGAAGGTTGACAAGGTTAGAGGTCAGTTCGTGTTTCCTGCTGGTTTCCCAACTCTACTCTCTTAACACCAATTCATCAGTCTCTGAAGAAATACAGATCTGAGTTTGAGCGTGTGTGAGCATGTGTGTTTCAGTGTGGGGCAGATAGTGGTAGATGGAGTTTGGAAGTGTGTGTGTGTGCTTGCGTGTTCATGTGTGTGTGCTTGTTTGTGCGTGTGTGTGTGTGTTTTGGCTCCATTCTGTATGCGTAAACTCCGCCTCCGTGGGAAAGGCTGATGACAGGCTGATGTATAGAAGTGAATGGCTAATGATGTGTAAGCTCTCCATTCAGCTGAGCTCAGCCCACCTACTGCCAACTCTGCTACTGCAGCATGGAAGACAAGTGGTACTCAAACAGTCCATATCATCAGTTTATTCATGTCATTATGTATACAAGGATATCCATACACAGACACATTTAATCATATGCTGATCATGGATGGAAAACATGATCATATATATTGGGTAATTGGTGGGATGATGACTGGGATTCATTGACTTTGTATCAATAGAGAATAGGTTGAAACTAGGTTTTATCTGAGGTGCATGGATCCTCTTTGCGTGACCAATGAGGGGACTTAGTGTGCACCCTAACACTGCCTCTCCTTTTATCTGTCTGTTTTCTATTTTTCCTCACTCTCCCTTTCTCTTTCAATCAGACTGCAAGATGAGATGGTTCTTAGACAGGATGCAGAGAGCAACTTGAACGCCTTTAGACAGGTGAGGACATTTCTCTCATAATTTGTATAAATGTCACTATTATTGACCATGTCCCTCTTTGCATGTGATCTTCACAGCCCGTGTTTTTATATGAGGAATATACAGGTCACATTGACCTAAGGATTCTCTGTGTGTAGGATGTGGATGAGGCGTCTCTGAACCGTGTCCAGTTGGAGAGGAAGATAGACGCACTGCAGGATGAGATTGCCTTCCTCAAGAAGATCCACGAGGAGGTGAGCTTCAGCTTCCCCTCGTCTCTATGGCAATCTCTAGTCCTTACTGACCAACCTCTGTTTCCATCTCTAAAGTAAATAGTGAATATTCAGAGAATGAAAGAGGTGACTTTTAACCTGTAAGCCTGTGGTTGGTTCTCTATAGGAGCTGCGTGAGCTGCAGGAGCAGCTGATGGCCCAGCAGGTCCATGTGGATGTGGACGTGTCCAAGCCAGACCTGACCGCTGCTCTGAGGGACATCCGGGTCCAGTATGAGTCCGTGGCCTCCTCAAACATTCAGGAGACGGAGGAGTGGTACCGCTCCAAGGTCATATCAGAAAGCTTGGGCTATTGCATATACATGTACACACATTACTGTACAGGCACAGGGAGACACACTACCATACAGATAAACATGCATACAGCCAGGTGTTGCACAATGCACACATTGACAACACACTATAAGATGCAAACCTTTAAAGTGTCCTGTCTCTCCTTTTGTTGTAATGCACAGTTTGCCGACTTGACCGACGCAGCTACTCGGAATGCAGACGCCTTGCGATTGGCCAAACAGGAGGGCAACGAGTACCGCCGGCAACTCCAGGCCATGACCTGTGATGTGGAGGCGCTCCGTGGAACAGTGAGTTGTCCAATCAGAGCAGAGTGTGCTGTATCAACAATGAGACAATGAACATGAGTTCCATGACTCCCCTCTCTAACTGAACCACCTCTACTCTTTCATCTCTTTCCAAACCTCTTCCCCCTTCCTTTCCTTCTCCCTCTCTTCCTCCTCTCCTGCAGAACGAGTCTCTGGAGCAGCAGCTGCGTGAGATGGAGGACCGTTTCTCCGTGGAGACAGCTGGTTACCAGGATATGGTGGGTCATCTAGAGGAGGAGATCCAGACTCTGAAGGAGGGGATGGCCAGACACCTGCAGGAGTACCAGGACCTGCTCAACGTCAAACTGGCCCTGGACATAGAGATTGCTACCTACAGGAAGCTGCTGGAGGGAGAGGAGAGCAGGTGAGGAGATAACGGTGGAGAGGGAGTAGGATGGTGGAGGGAGAGGAGGGTGGAGAGGAAGGAGGGTAGAAGTTAGGAAGAGAGGAGGGAGGAGGGAAGGAGAGAGAGGGTGTTGGAGGGAATAAAGTGGAACAAAATAATAAAATAATGTGGATCTAATGAGCTGGGTCGGGAGGAGACAGTGTGATGAAGAAAGAAAAGACAATAGGTGGTGGCTGGTAGTTACTGATACTCTCTCTTCCTCTTCCTCAGGATCACTGTTCCAATGCAGAGCTTCTCCAACCTGCAGTTCAGAGGTGAGTAAGGGTATCCTGACCCAGAAATATTAGCGTAGTCTATCATGGCATTTAATAATTTACCCCAGCCATATGAATGATGTGCTGATGCATAAATCTGAAGTTAGGATTCGGCTCTGACTGGATTCATGGGCATCTGAAAGCTAAACGTCTCTCTCACCCTCTCCCTGAGTATAGAGACCAGTATGGACACTAAGTTCTCTCCAGAGGCCCATGTCAAGAGGAGCATCATAGTGCGGACTGTGGAGACTAGAGACGGGGAGGTATGTAGAACATCATAGACCATTGAATGAGTCCATGGGGGATTTATTCCCATATCAGATGTGTGAATGTGCTTGCTTCCTACTTAGCTCCTCCAGAGGGCAGCATGCTACATTGTGTTATTCAATACATGCAATTTCACAAGCTTTCAGATCACTTATTGACAGTCCCTCCCTACTGCTGCATCTACAACCCAACATGCCCTGTTCCCTGCTCTGTGTTTCAGATCATTAAGGAGTCTACGGCTGAGAGGAAGGAGATTCCTGACAGTCCTTAAAGGACACAAATGTTGCTAGCTATATGTCTGTCATACTGTCCCCACTCCCCAGTAACGCTTAGAGGCCTTGCATGATAATGATACCCTTTCCTGACCAGGCACCTCCCTCTTCTCCAAACCTTAAAGTCCCCCCAGTTGCAACCACCTCCCCATCCCCTTCATCCCCTCTTCATCATCACCCCCAGACCATGCTACATCATTAAATACTTAGGAGTTGCATTTTGTTGAAACAAAAAAAAATCCCTCATTGCATCCTTATTAGCATTTTTGCCAAAAAAGTATTATTTTTGTATTGCTGTAACTGGAGATAGGCTTTAGTGCTGGGAAGTGTGGCCATGCACCTTAGAAGGAAGGGTCTTGGACTACTACCCTTTGTGATTAACAGACTTAATGCTTGGAAATGTATTTTTTGTTCAGCTCATAATAGTGACAGATCAGAGTGGGAAATGTTCTCATTGTGTTTGGATTGTAGCCAGAGAGGGGGCCTTGAAATGTAGTGATTGTTATTCAGCTAGTGGTAGGGGTCGTGCTGAAGTTGTGTGGTTTGAGTGGATGTGAGAAGTCAAGAGGAAAGTACAGTTGCTGGGGTTAGCAGTGGACAGGATGGGTCTCAGACAAGGAAGATGACGTGTGAATGACAGTGCTTTTAGCAGAACTGTTGGTGAAAAGAAAGAAGCTGATGTAACTCTCCTCTAGGGCCAAACACCATATCAATTTCATCCCTCCGTCATACACTGCCCCCCCCCTTCTCTCTCTGGATGCAGTGTCTCTAGTTCCACTGTTTCATTGCAACATCATATCTTAACACTAGAACAGCGCCTGGGGACATCCACTTACGCACCAGGGGTGAGAGGGACAGGATGGAGGTGAGACAGGGAGTATTGACGAGACCCTTACCTCTGAAATCCCCTGTTCCTCCCCCAGCCCCATCTCTGGAGTGTCAGTGATTGTAGAGAGACACAAAAGAGGGTGTTGCTGAGATAGCTTGGTGGTGGTGGAGCGGGTGGGGTTACATGGTGTCTCCCTGATGACAGCCCTCTCCAAGAAACCCTGGGGGGGGGGGGGGGGGGGGGGGGCTTGGAAGGTGGAGGAGGGGGGTTGGAGGGTTGGAAGAGAGGAGGAGGGTTGGAGGAGAGGAGGAGAGGAAGAGGGTTGGAGGAGAGGAGGAGGGTTGGAGGAGAGGAGGGGGGTTGGAGGGTTGGAGGAGAGGAGGAGGGTTGAAGGAGAGGAGGAGAGGATGAGGGTTGGCGGGTGGCTGTCACAACACTAACTGTTAATCCCAGCTCTATCCCTCTGCTTAGCACCCCTGCTGACATAAACAAACTGACACCCCTGTCACCTACCATTCAGTACAGATGGTGACTACAGACTGCTTTTCATTCTTCACTAAAGACAAACCGTAACCGTCTTCTAATGTGCCTGAGTTTCTTTCACATCTCCTTTCCCTCTGCTTTGCCTTCGTGTCTTCACCCGTCAGCTCTAGATACTATTTCTTCTCTTCTTGTCTGCCTCTTACAGTAGCCACAGCTGAACCACACTGCAGTAGGTCTAAGAAAAACCTACAAGATGTGAATATAACCTTAGTTTTGACCAACATTATGACAACCCGTTAACAACAATAAAGCCATTTTGTTTGATTAGTATTTGTGTCTGAATGAGTCTTTTGTGAATGACAGTTTTTATTTGCTTCCTTTAGTCCAACACAAGCTGCTGCTTGGATTGAATGTGTACCGTTGTATGATTGTGTGTGCTCATGAAATGAAGATAGATCCAGTACCAGCTGGACCTTTTTCATGACTTCATTTGACATACCCAGCACCTCCAAGTTGTTGATGTGCGTAGACCACGTTAGAAACTCGTTGTGTGGGGCGCCAGAGTTCAGGAGGACAGTTGGGCACCTGTTGATTGATCATAATCAATAGAACCCACATAGTCATAATCAACATGCGTCATTTATCATCATGATAATCATCCATCCATATGTAGGCTCCTGTCTGCGGTATCTGTCTGCGGTGAATGAGTATAACTGAGTCTGACAGCCCATCTCTGTATCAGGATCCACATTAGAGGTATGTGGGAGAGATGATGACTGGCATGGCAGACCGCTGAGATTGACAGGAGGGGTCAATGTTCATCATCATCATCACTACATTGGTTGTTGTCCAGTGGCGAGGGGAATTGAGGTGGGAGGGTTCAGCACCAAAGCCTATATTTACAGTACTGTCATCGTCACTTGTCAGTGTCATTGTCAGTGCTCTGCCCAGGACCCTACAGAAGCACATAGACAGTATATTCTCTCACAGACGGGGTCAGACTGTAACACTCTGTTGAATGATCTAACAACCTATCCACACGTTCAGCCCTCAAGGACCCCTCACTTCACTGCCTGTCCAGACTCTCTGAGTCTTCCTGTAAGGACAATGACTCAAACAGAGATTATATAAGTGCTCTCAGTGCCCCCCACACACACAACCTCACCATACACACGGCTCTCTGGGCCCCCCACACACACAACGTCACCATACACACTGCTCTCTGCGCCCCTTCTGACAAACAGCCAGAAAGGAGTTGAAGGAGGAAACATGCGTACGTGTCTATGTATGTGCTGGGCAGGTATATAGGAGTCCCAGTCACGCAGAGGCCATCCTTTACTCATTGTACAGCTAATGTATTTCTGTGTGTTAGTGTGTGTGTATCAGTGGAGGCAGGAGGGAGGAGCTATAGGAGGACAGGTTCATTGTAATGGCTGGAAGGGAAAAATGGAACTGCGTCAAACATGTGCTTTCCATATGTTTTATGTGTTTGATACTGTCCCATTTATACAGTTCCAGCCATTACAATGAGCCCGTCCTCCTGTAGCTCCTCTCAGAAGCCGCCACTGGTGTGTATGTGCACATGTGTATGTGTGTTTGTGTGTGTGTGTGTGTGTGTGTGTGTGCAGTACAGTACTGTAGGGGAGCAGGTTGAGAGCTTCAAGTTCCTTGGTGTCCACATCACCAACAAACTATCATGGTCCAAACACACCAAGACAGTCGTGAAGAGGGCACCACAATGCCTATTCCCCCTCAGCAGACTGAAAAGATTTGGCATGGGTCCTCAGATCCTCAAAAAGTTCTACAGCTGCGCTATCGAGAGCATCTTGACTGGATGCATCACCGCCTGGTATGGCAACTGCTCGGCCTCGACCGCTAGGCACTACAGAGGGTAGTGCGTGCGGCCCAGTACATCACTGGGGCCAAGCTTCCTGCCATCCAGGACCTCTATGACAGGCAGTGTCAAATTGCCAAAGACTACAGCCACCCTAGTCATAGACTGTTCTCTCTGCTACCGCACAGCAAGCAGTACCAGAGCGCCAAGTCAAGTTCCAAAAGGGTTCTTAACAGCTTCTACCTCCAAGCCATAAGACTCCTGAACAGCTAATCAAATGGCTACCGAGACTATTTGCATTGTCCCGCCCCCCCTCTTTTACGCTGCTGCTACTCTCTGTTTATTATCTATGCATATACACTTTAACTTTAACCTCAATTGCCTCGACTAACCAATGTCCCCACACATTGACTCTGTACCGGCACCCCCTGTATATAGCCTCGCTACTATTATTTTACTGCTACCCTTTAATTATTTGGTACTTTTATTTATTTTTAAATGACTTAACACTTACTTTTCTTAAAACTGCATTGTTGTAGTTGTAGTTGTAAGTAAGAATTTCACTGTAAGGTCTACTACACCTGTTGTATTGTGCGCATGTGACAAATACAATTTGATTTGATTCGATGTGTCTATTTGGCCTGGCTCTTGTCAGTGGACTGGCGTGTCTCAGGTCTGGGATGGAGGTGGCCTCGAGCTGAAGGAATTCTGGCTAGATAAAACACTCACTCCACCAGGGTGTGGGCCCTGACGCCCTGAGGCCCACTGAAACTTTTCCAGACAATCTTTCAGAGGTGGGGGTAAGGACTGGTTACTATTGAAGAGCTTTTTCTCCTCAGCAGCTATACGTACTGTAGAACTACGAAGAGAAAGGGGTGACAATGAAGTTATCGAAAGAGTGTGCTTCTCAAAATCCTCCACACTACATCCTTTCCCTTGTTGACCCCAAACATCACACAACCCTGTACAATGCAACCATGGCTTGTTGACCCCAAACATCACACAACCCTGTACAATCCAACCACGGCTTGTTGACCCCAAACATCACACAACCCTGTACAATCCAACCACGGCTTGTTGACCCCAAACATCACACAACCCTGTACAATCCAACCATGGCTTGTTGACCCCAAACATCACACAACCCTGTACAATCCAACCACGGCTTGTTGACCCCAAACATCACACAACCCTGTACAATCCAACCACGGCTTGTTGACCCCAAACATCACACAACCCTGTACAATCCAACCACGGCTTGTTGACCCCAAACATCACACAACCCTGTACAATCCAACCACGGCTTATGCACTCACAAGGCTCCTGGCAATACAGACCTCTTCACTCCATGAGAGAGGATGTCTAAAATGATCCATCATTTGTACTCAAATAGTAATTCTAATGAGGATAATGAGTATGCTGCCGTCTTCTTTCCCTGACACTTTTTGACACTAGTGTGTGTTTGTTAGCTCTCTACGCTAACAGAATCCATAATGAGCTCCCTAATGCATTTGTTTGTATCAGCGCAGAACATCAAGCACTCTTTCTCATCAATCACTACTCCAGTACTCAGCTCTTATTATGTAAAGGTACACAGAGAACTAATGCTGGTAATGAGATGCTAGATGTGTGAGCATCATACACATGCCCTATCTCTGTGTTGCAGCCAGCACCCTTCTCCTCTCAGCCCCCTTGTCCTCTCCCCTCTTCACTACACATTCCTGCACTACTCGGCCCTGTCACCAAAGGGTCATGGGAAGGCATGTGTGCTTGTTGGTTAATTTTAGCCCTCATTTCATCAAGCCCATTGAGACAAAACACAGAACAAGCACGTCAACCCCTCCACCAAACACCACCACCCTAAAGCAACTCTCTCTGTCTCTTTGATTCTCTAGCAGACTCCATAAACAACTGCAGTGACTTTTGACACACTAAGGCTACATTTACACAGCCTGCCCAATTCTGATATTTTTTTCACTAATTGCTCTTTTGACCAATCACATCAGATCTTTTCACAACAGAGGTTTTTCAGAGCTGATCTGATTGGTCAAAAGACCAATTAGTGAAAAAAATATCAGAATTGGGCTGCCTGTGTAAACTCAGCCACACACACACACACACACACACACACACACACACACACACACACACACACACACACACACACACACACACACACACACACACACACACACACACACACACACACGTTACCAAAGGCATACATCAGAGCTACAGGAGACGACAGAGAGACATGTCAGTAACATCCACCTAAAATGATAGGTGGTACTACATTTAAAGCAATGCACCAATGCATATGAACACTCTGGACACACAGGCACACTACGGACACAGACACAAACACACAAACACACACACACACCAAGTCCATTAACACATCCAACTCCAGGCCATCTGACTGTTTAATAGTCACCAGTAGCCGGCCTCTGCCCTGAACCTTAATCACTGTTACTACCCTGCACCTTTGAGACTGCTGCCCTATGTACATTGTCACTGAACCCATTTCATATGTATATACTGTATTCTAGTAAAGGCTTATCCTATATAACTACTTCTGTACACACCTTTTCTATTCATATACTGTCCATACTGTCTATAAACACACCATTATATCCATAATGGACTCTGACATTGCTCTTTCTGATATTATTTCACTTATTTTATTTTATTTTGGGGATTTGTGTGTTTTGTTTTGTATTTTTAGGTATTACTGCACTGTTTAAGCTAGAAACATAAGCATTTCACTGCACCTGTGATAAAATCAGCAAAATATGTGTAATCAACCAATCAAACACTAAGTGTATCTTTGTTGATTATTGACAACTCGACCGATCGTTATCAAGAGGTCATACAATAAGGAACTTTAGGTCAATCAATGTTGGGATGATTCATATTACAGTTTTTTACAATCACCTTGGCACTAATTTCAGAATCTTGGCGTCATTTTTCAGAACTTTAGACACAAAACTCACATCTGATGGTCAAAATGAACATTTTTCTAAACTTTAACACTTTTTCCAATTGCTTGGATACAATACACATAAAGCTAAGATCATTTGTTCAATGAACTAAAATCACCTGTTCAAAATGACACAACTAGACATCAAAGTATTACCATTTCAAAATGCAATTCACACATTACATCTGAGATGACTGTCTATTCATTTCATTACAATTATCTAACTATCAATTGATACAACTGCTCAAAATGAGAAGTAACTGTTGCATTACTCTTAATGCATAGTTTTATGGAAACTGACAAACAATACTCCATGTTTAGATCATGAAAGTTTCAGGATAACGAGATCCATTGACACCAATTACCGTGGAACATGAACCAATTGGACTACATTATCTATGGATGTAATATTTCATCATCATTCCTTATCAGACCCTGTTTCTATGGTCCCATGTACCACTTTTCCAGACCACGTTTTCAGATTTGACATCATGTATACTCACTTTATTAGGTACACCTATCTAGTACTGGGTAGGATCCCCTTTTGCCTCCACAACAGCTTGAATTATTCATGGTGTTGTACGTTAAGAGATGCCCTTCTGCACACCACTGTTTTAAACGGCTGTTATTTGAGTATTTGTGGCCTTTCTTTTAGCTTGAATGAGTCATTCCCCTCTGACCTCTCTCATTAACAAGGTGTTTTTGCCCACAGAACTGCCGCTCACTGAATGTGTTTTGTTTATCGCACCATTCTCTGTAAACTCTGGAGATTGTGGTGTGTAAAAATCCCAGGAGGGCAGCTGTTTCTGAGATGCTGGAACCACCATGTGTGGCACCTTGTCCGTTATAATGTTTGGTCAAACAACATATAAAGCTCTCTACTCTATATACTCTATATATTGAGTTGCAGGCAGCCACATGATTCACTGTTCGAAGGAGCAGGTTATTTGCGTTAACACGCAGGTGTACCTAATAAAGTGGCTGGTGAGTGTAAGTATGCATGCCCTTGTAATTTATTTTCCAATACTGCCAACTCGTTACTGATAATTGATTTCACATTGTGGTACGAGTATATAGTGAAATGAGTGGTATCCACCTACAACAACATAGCGATAACATGGAGCCGGCAGGTGATTCAGGCCACAATAGAGGTCAAGCAGTGGGAGGAGGAAGACGAGGAAGATGTCGTGGTCAAAGGAATGGCAGGGGACAAGCACCCCTTCTGAGAGGTGGTCGTGGGCCTCGTTTGAGAGGTGTGGGGGAACGTGGTAGAGGACAAGCACCCCTTCTGAGAGGTGGTCGTGGGCCTCGTTTGAGAGGTGTGGGGGAACGTGGTAGAGGACAAGGCCAAGGACCAAGACAGCGGCAGCAACAGCAGAGAGTGTCCAATGAAATCTGAGCAATAGTTGTAGACCATGTCGTAAATCATGGCATGACAATGACTGTGTCAGCTACAATGATTCAACCAAACCTCAGAAGATCAACCGTGGCCTCAATCATCAGAACTTTCCGCAATGAGAACCGGTAAGTCTTCAGCATGCGCTAAACATTCGGCTACTCTCAATTGAGAGCCAATGTGTACTACAGAGTAGGTGATGTGACTAAATGTGTTCTTACTGTAATTTTCCCTGCAGAATTGAGACTAGGCCAAATAGGGGAGGCAGAGGCAAAATTCTGACTGACCAACAAGAACGGGCTGTGGTCAATTTTGTTTGGGACAGAAATTACATTCACCTTACAGAAATTCGGCAGCACATCTTGAACAGTGATGACATGTTCAACAATGTGGAAGCCATAACTTTGCTGACTATTGCACGCGTGCTGAAAAGGCACCAGGTGTCTCCAAAACAACTATACTGTGTGCCTTTTGAAAGGAATGAAGACAGAGTGAAGCAACTTAGGACTGAGTATGTTCAGGCGTGTTTAGTTTCAAGATGCCTGTTGTGAAAAATTGCCCAAAAATTCCACATCATTGTAATCAGCAATTCTCTTTCCAAAATGTATTTTTAGAGGGTGATGGAGCTGTATGCTGATGAAAACCACCACAAATTCCTATTTTTGAATGAGGCAGGCTTCAACCTGGCCAAGACAAGGAGGAGAGGTCAGAATTTTGTTGGCCAGCGGGCAACCAACCAAGTACCTGGACAACGTGAGGCCAACATCGCCATGTGTGCGGCTATATTGGAAGATGGTGTGGATCATCGTATTGGATCATATAATGCAGCTCTCCTTGTAAGCTTCCTTGATGAGCTAAATCAGGTCTGTAGAGCTGATGGCGTGACCTATGTCATTGTGTGGGATAATGTCAGGTTCCACCATGCTCAAATGGTGCAAGCATGGTTTCAGGCCCATCCACAATTTACCACAAATTTGGTGGATATATTGAAGATCATAACATCTCAAGACATCAGTCAGGAAGTTAAAGCTTGGTCGCAAATGGGTCTTCCAAATGGGACAATGACCCCAAGCATACTTACAAAGTTGTGTAAAAAATGGCTTAAGGACAATAAAGTCAAGGTATTGGAGTGGCCATCACAAAGCCCTGACCGCAATCCTATAGACAATTTGTGGGCAGAACTGAAAAAGCGTGTTGCGAGCAAGGAGGCCTACAAACCTGACTCAGTTGCACCAGCTCTGTCAGGAGGAATGGGCCAAAATTTACCCAACTTATTGTGTGAAGCTTGTGGAAGACTACCTGAAATGTTTTACCCAAGTTAAACAATTTAAAGGCAATGCTACCAAATACTAATTGAGTGTATGTGAACTTCTGACCCACTGGGAATGTGATGAAATAAATAAAAGCTAAAATAAATAATTCTCTCTACTATTATTCTGATATTTCACTTTCTTAAAATAAAGTGGTGATCCTAACTGACCTAAGACAGGGTATTTTTACTAGGATTAAATGTCTGGAATTGTGAAAAACTGAGTTGAAATGTATTTGGCTAAAGTGTATGTAAACTTCCAACTTCAACTGTACATATATGGAAAAGTATCTATTCTCCTTAGAATCTGAGTGTTGTTGGGAACACACAACCCAGTTGGTCATTAGTGCCTGTCTCTTCTCTGGCACAGATCCCATGTAGGCACTTGAGCCCTCTCCTGTGTCCCCTCAATAATCTACACCCGCGCCTGCTGCCACACTGTCATCATAAAAAAAAACTAGTGTCTGTGTGGGTGTGTGCATGTGTGGGTGTGTGTCTGTGGGTGTGTGCAAGTGTATGTCCAGGCCAGAGGAGGCTGGTGGGAGTAGCTATAGGAGGACAAGTTCATTGTAATGTCTGGAATGGAATGAATGGAGTCAAACCTGGTTTCCATGTGTTTGATGTGTTTGATAACGCTTCATTTCAATGAGCCCGTCCTCCTATAACTCCTCCCTCCATCCTCTACAGGTCCAGGCCCTTGCCATTTTGGTAATTAGCATGTAGTATAATGGTTAGGTTGGGGCCCTGCTATATACTGTCATCAAAACATACCCAGACTGTGTCTCTTAAGTCGAAGTGCCCTCGCCGTTTCACATAATTTTCTGTGAATCTTCTCCAATCTTCTCAGCCGTCGCCAGTGTTATCAGTGACTGGCTCAAGGAGCAGAAGGTTGAAGGAGCTTTGAGATGTGAGACTGGAGAATTTGTACCAATGGTTTGACAGGATGACTTGAGGCATTCTACTTGATGTGTTGATGACACCTTCCAGCCCAAGTTAAGTTTTCTCACCTTTATCTGTATCTTTTCTTATTTGCCTCTTGTCACATGACATATCAATGGGCTGTTATTCACCAAGTTGGTTCAGTGGCTGTTTATGAGGAGTGGATGCTGATTCCCAGAATTGTGATCTTGTTTGTCTTTTTTAAATTAAAGGCCCAGTGTAGTCAAAAACGTGATTTCTCTGTGTTTTATATATATTTCCACCCTGTGACGTTGGAACAAAACTGTGAAATTGTGAAAATGATTATAATGCCCTTTTAGTGTAAGAGATGTTTGAAAACACAGTCAGCAAAATTCTGTCTTGAGAAACGAGGAGAGGAGCTTTACAGAGGCCAAAGAGAGGGGGGGGGGGGACTATTTTGAGCGTAGAGACTTGTGATGTGCAGTGAAGCAGTTGATGAGGGTGTCTCTGCTCACTGTCAAAGTGGCAGGCGCGTCTGGTGGGATGATGACTCCCCCTGCCCCGCGCAGTGCTTGGTCAACCCTGTCAAATGGGGAGGGCATCCGAAATTCACCAAATAGTAGCTTCTTCTACTGTCCGGATGAAACGTAGCGGTTAAGACTTCGATTTACCCCTTTTCTTTCACTTCTCTTTTATCTTGTTGACGGGGAGGGAGGTGTTGGTTTTTCTCCTCTTCAATAGATGACAACGACTGGCAAGGCTTGACTAATTGTAGAGCCTGTTTATTATTTTGTAGGCAAAGTGAAACGTTTTTTACTTAGGAAATACCGTTTTTACACTTTCCTGTGTACCGCAAGCAAAACCCGGCTTCCAGTTCTTTCTCCTGTGGAGCGAGCGCCTTTTTTTTTATCACCCTAGCAACTGGTCCTTGCCGCTGCTGCCTTGTGACATTTCCTTGTCGCTTTGCTCACCAGCAATCGCATATTGAATTGGACTTTTTGCACACGCCTGTATGCGAGGCCATTTTTGCATAGGGTATTTCCCTACTTCGTCTTTAATTTGATTTATTTAAAACTCTGGAGGTTCATGCGTCGGAGAACTCTCATCTTTCTGCGTCAAAATGCCTGTGAGACGCGGTCATGTAGCCCTCCAGAACACTTATCTGGACACCATTATCCGGAAATTCGATGGACAAAGTAAGTGGACACACTTTACATTGTGACTGAAAAAGTAATAACATAATGTGACCATGAGCAAGCTGTTATAACTGTATAATCCCAACAACAAACAATTAGAAATGAAAGTGAATGCCTTTTCCATGTAACCTTTCAACCATGCAAAGTGTAATAAAATGTAAAGACAAAGGCATTTGTCTAGTGGTCTCTTGTGCCTCCCCCCACCCCAGTTTCTATTGATCCTAATATGAGTGCTACATGGCTGTTTCTGTAATCAAGCAGATGCTTCAGTTTATGTCTGCCTGCCTGCCTACCTGCCTGCCTGCCCGCCCGCCCGCCCGTCCGCCCCCCGCCTGCCTGCCTGCCTGTCTGACTGTCCGTCCGTCCGTCCGCCCGCCCGTCCGCCCCCCGCCTGCCTGTCTGTCTGTCCGTCCGCCCGCCCCCCCGCCCCCCGCCTGCCTGTCTGACTGACTGTCTGTCTGTCCGTCCGTCCGTCCGCCCGCCCGCCCGTCCACCCCCCGCCTGCCTGTCTGACTGTCTGTCTGTCCGTCCGCCCGCCCGCCCGTCTGCCCCCCCGCCTGCCTGTCTGACTGACTGTCTGTCTGTCCGTCCGTCCGTCCGCCCGCCCGCCCGCCCGTCCGCCCCCCGCCTGCCTGTCTGACTGTCTGTCCGTCCGTCCGTCCGCCCTCCCGCCCACCTGTCCGCCCGCCTGTCTGTTGGTGTAACCCCTGTACTATGGCCTGGGCGTTAATGGCATGGAACAGGTGTTACTGCATTGCCCTGTAAATGTCCAAGACCCTCTGGCGATACTCCTCCTATCTCGACATTTGATTTACAGTTTAAATTTAGGTTATGTCCGTATGCATGTGCTGAATATGCCAAATTGTCATGTTAATACTATAGGTTTGTGTGTTTAGTATGTCTTTGCACCTGCCTATGTTTTCCACATGTTGCATGAATTCACATGCTGCACTAGATTATATTGCATGAGTTAACATGTTCTCCATTCTTAAGCTGGTCAGACCACTGGATCCTGATAGAAAGAGTACATAATGTCTTTGCTTTACAGAGTTTGCATGTGACCACTAACCACTACTACACACTCTGTTAGTGCATATAACTGAGTGATATCCTTCTTGAACAGGACCTTATGCAGCTCATCACAGCACGCTTTACACCCACAGTGCCTCTTCTTTTTCGTGCTTTTGTCTTGAATTAAATGGTATCGTAGTTGACTATTGCGCACTCAGAAACTACCCCACAATTTCTTTGAACCCACTCAAACAAAACATTATTGATCCATTCAGCAAATAAGAAATCCAGTTGTTTAAAAAAGAGGAATGGCTCTGATTAGCACTGAACTTCAATTACAGTAGAGGCCTATAACCTAGCTCAGTAGAGGCCTATAACCTAGCTCAGTAGAGGCCTATAACCTAGCTCAGTAGTGCCTAAAACCTAGCTCAGTAGTGCCTATAACCTAGCTCAGTAGTGGCCTATAACCTAGCTCAGTAGAGGCCTATAACCTAGCTCAGTAGAGGCCTATAACCTAGCTCAGTAGAGACCTATAACCTAGCTCAGTAGAGGCCTATAACCTAGCTCAGTAGAGGCCTATAACCTAGCTCAGTAGTGGCCTATAACCTAGCTCAGTAGAGGCCTATAACCTAGCTCAGTAGTGGCCTATAACCTAGCTCAGTAGAGGCCTATAACCTAGCTTAGTAGAGGCCTATAACCTAGCTCAGTAGAGGCCTATAACCTAGCTTAGTAGAGGCCTATAACCTAGCTCAGTAGTGGCCTATAACCTAGATCAGTAGAGGCCTATAGCCTAGATCAGTAGAGGCCTATAACCCAGCTCAGTAGTGGCCTATAACCTAGCTCAGTAGTGGCCTATCTCTATGCTACTGTAAGTCTGACTGTGACTACTGTGCCTGTCACTGTCAGTGTTCTTCAGTCACAGTGTGAAGGCAGTCTGTTGACCACAGGGGTACGGCTCAAAATAACCTTCTCCACATTAAAGAGAGAAGATGCAATGTTCCACTTTTCACCTCAATTTCATGTTAAACGATTTCAGCTTGTTTAATTTGCTGTGCTGGCATGTGACATTTCGGAATGAATTGTGTTACTCTGGGATTTTCAAAGCTCCGTGCAGAGGGGTCCTCAGAGACAGACCGATAAGTCCCATCAAACTGATGTCTTCCTTATCTCTGTGTGCGTAAGCACCCTGCCGGGTGATGCGTGTGCCAAACCACTGCTGCTTAGCAACAATCTGAGTCTGGGTGTCTGTGTTCTGAGGCATTGATAATGACTTAGGATAGGGTGTACTTTCCACCAAACGACCTCACCTATTTACTCTACACAGAGGAGCAAGGAGGGGGAAGGGGTTCTGCGTTTTCTGGGTGAAGCTCCAAATCGCTCTCCTCATATTTGTTTAAATGGGGAAGAATGAGAGATGTGTAACTCAGTTTCACGAGGGGATAAAAAGAGGAGTAGAGACAGAGTCAGAGGCACAGATGTTTGAGCAGCTTTTCAACATAAACTGTACTGATTGAATATCACGCTGTACGACAATATCAGTGTAGCTGATGTGACTTCGAAGGCAATTGTCATTAGCGCTGGAGACAATAGCCACACTCATGAACCTAGGTAAGGACAGCTGAAACCTATTGCAGTATATTATAATCTTGATTGCGGACTGTCATTTCTGAGTCCAGCTGCTCCGTATTTGTCCCTCTGGGGCCATCTTGAATCATTGCACTGATATGATTTGTGCCGCAGAGGGACAGACTTGATTACTCCAGTTTCAACTTGATGTTAAGGTGAATGTGGTTAGTTGAATGCGATACTGAAATGATCACAGTCCAGACTTGAATTGGATCAGATTGAGAGACTTCTCCTTGAAATGATCATCAGCTGAATATGATAACTGAATGTTTCTGAAGTTTGATCAACTTTGATTGTCTGATTTTGCATACTGCATTTGATGTAATAAGCCTTCAATTATAATTGTACTGTAACCACATTCCCACCATATTCGTACATTTTCATATCTGCTCTGACTCTCCCCTTGGTTTCCTCCCAGATCGTAAGTTCCTGATAGCCAACGCTCAGATGAAGAACTGTGGCATTATCTACTGTAACGAGGGCTTCTGCCAGATGTTTGGCTTCTCGCGGGCAGAGATCATGCAGCAGCCCTGCACCTGCCAGTTCTTGGTGGGGCCTGGCACCATGAAGACTGCCTTGACACAGCTGGCACAGGCCCTGCTAGGGTCAGAGGAGCGCAAGGTGGAGATCCTCTACTACAACAAAGAAGGTAAGGAGAAGGTGGAGGGTTAGACTGAGATTCAGAGAGGAAGAAATGGAAAGAGCAAGAGAGTCAAAGTGACAACATTACTCCCCATCTTTATAGTGGGGAGTGCTGTAAAGGTCACATACAGAATATTTTGGTCCCTCCAAGTGTCATGGCTGTCTCCCTCTCACTTTTATATAATGCTACTTACTGTTTGATGCAGTGTTACAGTATGTGGAGCCAGATGCTGCAGACTCAGTGAACTCTCTTCTACTAATTTATCTGTCTGGGGAGTGGACATGGTGGAGCTGTCTTGGCCTGCTTACCTCACCTGCAACATGTTTATTCATTCCCTATAACAACACAGGGCAAGACCCAGATGCAGACACAGGAGGCAGATGGTTCGAGTCTCTGATATATATTAACAACAAAGGGCAGGCAAGAGGCAGGTCGAGGACAGGTAAAAGTTCAGAACCAGGTCAGAGTTCCAAACGGTACAGGGAGGCTGGCAGGCTCAAGGTCAGGGCAGGCTGAATGGTCAGGCAGGCGGGCTCAGTGTTAGGGCAGGCAAAAGGTCAAAACCAGGAGGACTAGAAAAACAGAGACAAGAAAAAGCAGGAGCACAGAAAAACGTGCTGGTTGACTTGACAAGAAAAACAGAGAACACAGGAATAAATACCCTGGGAATAATTGGAAAGACGGGTGACACCTGGAGGTGGGTGGAGACAATCACAAAGACAGGTGAAACAGATCAGGGCGTGACATCCCCACTCCCCATTCCCATCCTGTGCATAGCTGCACTAAGTAGTTTGGGTTGGGGGTGCTGCAGGGGGAAAGGGGGGGTGCAGATTTTTATTTTTTTTCCCGTGCTACGGAAGGCTACATAGGTCCGCTAATACAGGACAAGTAAAGGCCCAGTACTTTTGTGATTTTGTTTCATTAAAAAAAGTAAAAAATACTTGTATGCTCCTGTCTCTTGTACATGTACACAAGACCGAGGGTTTTAACCAAAATTATTTTCCGATTGTTTTGTTCTGAACAGAACCATATATATATTTTTTCGTTACACTGTTCCGACCAGCAAACTACAGTTCTGCACCAGTTCATATCGTTACTGTTCCTTTTTAAACCTTTATTTATTTTCCATTTAGCTCGACATTAAATGACTTTTCCAATCATGCAGTATGGATAGAGCAGCTTTGTCACGACTTCCGCCGAAGTCGGGTCCTCTCCTTGTTCGGGTGGTGCTCGGCGGTCCAAGTCACCGGTCTTCTAGCCATCATCGATCCACTTTTCATTTTCCATGTGTTTTGTCTTGTTTTTCCTCACACCTGGTTTCAATTCCCTCAATCACTTGTTGTGTATTTAACCCTCTGTTTCCCCCCATGTCTTTGTGTGGGATTGTTTATTGTAGTGCTTGTGCATGTGTTGATTGGTGCGCGACGGGTTTTTGTACCCAATATCTTGTTATTTTTTATGCCGTTGGTTTTGCGATTAAACTGCTCCGGCTATTACCAAGTTCTGCTCTCCTGCGTTTGACTGGTTACGCACCCCTTACAAGCTTGCTATAGAGTTGGCACACTATAGCTCAGTGAGTTGTTCACATGCGTTATGGAAAGACAAGTGTAGGGCGTGAATTTCAACTGAAATTTTGCGAGTGGGGAGACAGTGAGAGAGGGTGGAGGAGGAGGCTTGGCTTGAAACGCTGGGGATCTTGTGATGACATGCATTATCTGAATTAGGCCCACAGAATTATACTTATGGAGGAGCGGCTTCTATGGAAGAATTTTGAATGTCTTTGAACTTCAGAGTTGGCTTAACGTTGGACCAGAGTAGCTGGCTAGCCAACAAGCTTGTGTGTGCAGAGCGGCACCTGAATTAAAAACACATCTTACCTTTTTATAGTTAATAAATCTAATGTGAACTATAGGATCCTAACTAGCATTGAAAAAGTTAATCCATTCTTCTGTCATAAAAAATCTCTCTCCCTATCTTGTAGATTATGTTTGTAATGTCCGCAGGCTACAGCTATAATTCTGAGGGGCAGATAGACTACACACACACACACACCGGCAAAGATTTTCAGCTGGCAGACTTTGGAAGAAGTTCATGATTGACAGAGGAAGAGCTTTGCATAGGCGCTTTGTTGCATTTTTTTAATGGGACTTTTAAATAATGGTTCTGTTCCAGAACAATAAAGATCATTTTTGTTCCCTGGTCTGGTTCTGATTCTGTTCCTTAAAAATGTCATTATTTTCCAGTTTGTTTTGCGACCCCTGCAAAGGACAAGCAAACAGACCTGGCTAGTGAGGCTGTAGACACAATGCCCTTTACGTTGGTCATTTGGGCATGAGAAGTGCCGTGTCGGAGAGCTTGTTGTCATGGAAATATTGTCAGTGTGCCAGCTCAAATCCACTGAACATCTATGTATTTTGTATCCCAGTAATGCATACAGTCATGAATGCAGGTGCCCACACAAGCATGAATGAATTGTAAATGGGTACAATTTACAAAAAAAATGCATTATGTTGCTGTACCTGATTGATCTTAATTGATCCTAAAACTGAATGAATGTGTTTGTTTGTTAATGTGTGTGTGTGTGAGTGTAAAACAAGAACATTTCCTGGGGACATTACTCCGGGGACATTTGCCGGTCCCCACAATGAAAATGGCTGTTTTAGGCTAAGGGGTTATGTTTAGGGGTTAGGGTTACAATTAGGATTAGGGGTTAAGAGTTGGAGTTAGTGTTAGGGTTAGGGTTTGGTTAAGGGTTAGGTTTAGGGGTTAGGGAAAATAGGATTTTGAATGGGAATCAATTAGGCTTGGGCAGTATACCCCGTATACCAGGGTATTTGGAAATAGCCACAGGATGGTTTTTCAATATCGTCAATACCTTTGAAACTGTTTCTTTGAAGTTTTTCAATAAATTGTAATATAAGTGTCTGTTTTTTATGGAAGTACCTGCAGTCAACTTGTGCAATATGTTAGGAGAGCGTTAGGAGGTAAAACAGATTGTGTTCTTCTTTTCACCTGTCACTGTCACGCCCTGACCTTAGTTATCTTTGTTTTCTTTATTATTTTGGTTAGGTCAGGGTGTGACGAGGGTGGTATGTGTGTTTTTGTCTGGTCTAGGGTTTTTGTATATCTATGCGGTTTTGGTATTGTCTAGGTAAATGTAGGTCTATGGTGGCCTGAATTGGTTCCCAATCAGAGACAGCTGTTTATCGTTATCTCTGATTGGGGATCCTATTTAGGTTGCCATTTTCCATTTTGGTTTTGTGGGTAATTGTCTATGTGTAGTTGCATGTCAGCACCCGTGGTTATAGTGTCATGTTCGTTTTGTTAGTTTCTTTTAAGTGTTATTTTTTTTTAAATAAAAGAAGAATGTATTCATCACATGCTGCGCCTTGGTCTCATCGTTATGACGACCGTGACAGTCACATTATTTTACATTATGAGACTTACCGTAGTTCCCCAGAACAGTTGAGCCAGTCACATGTTTGTTTGTTTGTTATAGCACAATGGAAGTAAGCAGGAACAGGTGAGTCCGTCTGTGTATTGACGGGGTTGTGTTTTATATTGAAGGTCAACAATGCCAAAGGTGCTTCAACAAATTACTGAGGTAAAGGGTCTGAATACTTATTTACAGTAAATGTGATTTTTCTGTTTTTTTATTTTTAATACATTTGCTACAAGTTTTTGTTCTGGCCTTCTGGGGTATTGTGTGTAGATAGATGCGGACAAATAAGGCTGTAACGTAACAAAATGTGGAAAAAGTGAAGGGGTCTGAATACTTTCCGAATGCACAGTATCTAAGTAAGTGCTGAATTAATAAGGTGACGGGGCATCATATTGTGTTAGCTTTCTGTCAAGTTTGAGAAGTCAAAGCCCTTTGGATGAGTTATCTGTACCACTGCCACTGCTGTCTTTTGATTTCCTTGCGTTTTCTCGCCTCTCTGTTCTCGGCCCGTCTCCTCCCCCATTTTCTCAGAGCAGAGCAGGCAGGTCCGTTGCTGTAGCGACTCCGGACTCCACACAGACACAGCATGTACACATGCTGCTCCTGAGCCAGTACTGTTTTTCCTTCTAACAAGCATGCGTCAAACTTTGTTCATTTGCACAATGTCTCTCATTCACATTCACTTGTAAATGTCCAAACTCACCCAAAATGTTATTCGTAAGCTTCTACCTACAGTACCAGTCAAAGGTTTGGACACACCTACTCATTCAAGGGTTTGTCTTTATTTTTACTATTTTCTACATTGTAGAATAATAATGAAGATGTCAAAACTATGAAATAACACATGGAATCATGTAGTAACCAAAAAAGTGTTAAACAAAACAAAATATATATTTATATTTGAGATTCTTCAAAGGAGCCAGCCTTTTCCTTGATTTCAACTTTGCACACTCTTGGCATTCTCTCAACCAGCTTCATGAGGTAGTCACCTGGAATGCCTTTCAATTAACAGGTGTGCCTTGTTAAAAGTGAATTTGGGGAATTTCTTTACTTCTTAATGCGTTTGACCCAATCAGTTGTGTTGTGACAAGGTAGGGGTAGTATACAAAATATAGCCCTATTTGGTAAAAGACCAAGTCCATATTATGGAAAGAACAGCTCAAATAAGCAAAGAGAAACGACAGTCCATCATTACTGTAAGACATGAAGGTCAGTCAATGAGGAAAATTTCAACGTTTCTTCAAGTGCAGTCGCAAAAACCATGAAGTGCTATGATGAAACTGGCTCTCATGAGGACTGCCGCAGGAAAGGACGAGTTACCTCTGCTGCAGAGGTCAATGCGGAACATTTCAAGAACTTGTAGTGGGGAGTTGTAGTTTCGAACAAGCTGATATTCTACATAGTTTAGTGCATAAAACATGGTAATTAACTACAATGACTATAATCCATTGCACATCTACTTGTTCGGTCTGTTTCATTGACGCCTACTACTAATCGCTCAGTACTACGATTGATATGCCACTCTATTCCCCTCTCTTCTGTAGTTTTCTTGCTTTTTTTCTTCCTCTCTCTCTTTCTCTAGCTCTCCCTCTCGCCCGCTCTCTCCCTCCCCTCTTCCTACAGTCTGTCTACATTTTGATTGGTCTTATTCTCTATCTGTTTCTCCTATGCTAGGACATGTTGACAGCCCCTACCCTGGCTTCACTTAAACAGAAAGGAGGGTCTCATAAATGCCCTGGGAAAACATCCAGTCATGGAAAGAAACTACAAGGCTGTACTGCTGTTTGAAAGGCCTCTCCACACAAAACTGAAATGAGATGGCAGTAACAGCCCACCAACCATGAAACCTGAGACTGTCTAAATGTGTTCAGTGTTAAAGAAAGCACAGTCAGATAAGATTAAACAATATTTATAGTTACTTGAGCTGTCCCGAAGTCTACTTAGTTACCTTTGAGCCCAGGTTCGGATGGCCATTAGCAGCTTTATAATGTTATGTCTCTCCCCCCTGCAGGGACCTGCAGGCCCTGTCTGATTGATGTTGTTCCTGTGAAGAAAGCAGAGGGACAGGTCATCATGTTCATCCTCAACTTCCAGGAAATCATTGACCCCTCCCTCAAGAAACCAGGTCTGAGACAGAGGGTGGCCCAGGGCTGGGTATGGGCAGGTCAGTGTGGAAGTGTGTGTGTGATACTGTCTGTCTGCATCAACCTGTTTATTCCATGTTGAATGTAGCTGTGTTATAACATACAGAATGTGACTGGTAGTGTAGGTGTATTTATGTAAAGTGTATGTATAAGCACTCTGTGGTTTCTCAGGGCAGAGTCGCAGGCTGAAGTTGAGACTGCCTTTGGTACGTGCAATGCGTCGGTCTTCCCTCGCCAAAGACCAGTTTGAGGGGGTGGTGGTGGACTGCCTACAGGTAAGGTGGCCAGAGACTCCCATACACACACAGTACTCATCTAAATATGACCTTACATATAATATATCTTGATTATCTCAGTTCCTGTATCTCTTATGTTTTGTAATGAATATAGCTTCAGTCACATACATTTAGCAGTAAGTAGAAATCTAGTACAATATTTAACCTATGATTGTCCTCTTCCTCCTTCCCTAATTCAGCCCAACAGTGAAGAGATCCCTCTGAAAGAGTTCCGTATCCCGTCCAAGGAGAGCTGCATGCAGTCTGAGACAGAGGCGCTGATAGAGCAGGACCACGAGTTCTCCCAGCCTGCAAGCCACTACTCCCCCAAACTGCTGTCCCTATTGTCAGAGCGGCTGGAACCCAGCGTGCCCTTCCTCCCCAGCAGCCCCTTCTCCAGTGCAGCCTTCCCCAGGACGGTCCTGCCCCGGAGCCGCTCCAGAGAGACTGTCGGCAGCCTCCGCAGAGCTTCCTCCCTGGATGACCTCGGCAGCATGAGGGCCGAGTCGGGCCGACCAGGAGACCCACACTCCAACAGCAGTGAGTTCGTGTGTGTGTGTACCCAGACATAAGTGTAGTCTGTTGCCATTTTTGTACCCCCTCTGACAGGAAGAAATGTGGCTGTCTCCTCTTACAGTTCCATCTGAATCAAAACAAACCAAGCCAAAGCTACCTGGGCCTGTTGGAGGTATTCTGTTCTCTAGAAAATGTGAATCCTCACTCCCATTCCTCAAGCACTGAGCATGTGCAGCAGCAGGGTCACTAATCAATGTCTCTAACCTATAGTGTGTGTGTGTGTGTGTGGGTGTGTGTGGGTGTGTGTGTGTGTGTGTGTGTGCCAGGTCTATAGGAGTCCCAGTCACTCAGAGGCCATCCTTTACTCATCACACAGCTAATACTATGGGCTATGGAGTGTAGGGCTGTGGACGTCCCATCTACCCCAGGGACATAATGTAGAGGAATACATCCATCCCCGCAATGCATTAACACACTCCCTCTCATTTCATTACTCTATCAATTTAATTGGCTTTATTGGCATGAGAAACATATGTTTACATTGCCAAAACAAGTGAAATAGATAATACACTTTCTCTGTATCTTTCTCACTTAGATGCTTTGCTCAGTATAAACCAAGATGTTTCTCACCTAGAGGAATGATAATTGCATTATAACACATTATATTTTTAGTTCTGAATGTGTTACTTGCAGTTTAAATAAAGGATTTGAATGATAATATAATATGTAAACTAGTCGTTGAAAGTAGATAGACACAGCAATGAGAGATGAGTGTTGTTGTGTGCAGACCTGAAGGCCGGTACTCTGAGCTCCACCTCAGACTCGGACCTGATGCGACGCAGGACCAGCACTCGCAGGACCAGCACTCGTAACCCCCTCACACTCAGTTTCGCCTCCGACCTCTTGCGATCGCCCTCGCCCACTGAGATCGAGATCATCGCTCCCAGCAAAGTAAAGGACCGCCACCGAGATGTCACAGAGAAGGTCACACATGTCACACAGGTGAGACACATGGTCCTCACTAGCACTCATATCACACAACCATGTGATTGCCTGACTCTACCTGTATTCTGCTAATATTAAGGGATTTTTAAAGTGAGCTTTTTCAGAACGGTATGTGCGATACTGTGTACACAGGTTGTTGTGTAAAAGGAACGTTGGGTTATTGAGAAGTGGTGGCTTTCTGCTGAAGAAGCAGCTGCATGTCACTCAAGTGTTTCCACATGCATCCACACACACACACACACACACACAAACACACAAACAGGAACGAAATACAGTATATACAATTCACTTTTTTTTCAGTCACTGGTGCTATTTTCAAAAGTATGTGGTGAATTTTCTTAAAACAAAACTCCAAACTGGTAACACTTGTAACAGGGCAAGTCTCATAAAACGTGTTATTGTGCATTTATTTAGTTTGAATGCATCTTTCACCACCCAACCATTCATCCAACATATACATGTACTGTCAGATACCATATGAACATTTATTTAATAATCAAAACACACTATATTAATACATTTTCAATGTAGTTATTTTAACAGCTAGTTAATCCAATAGATACATGTTTCAAAATGCCCTTTGAATATAATATACTACAGTACTGTTTTCACATTAGACAATACACTTGCACTATCTTTTGAAATTGACTGAACATCAAATTTCAATCATTTCTATCCCATGTGTGACCTTTCACAATTGATTAATAAAATGTCTGTATTGTTCAGATATAATTACAACATAGGTGTACTGTAATCAAATGAAAGAAACAGCATTAGTTTGCATCAAGCCTGTCTTGAGCATTTGGCCATTGGTTCTCATCGACATCGCAGTAAATGTACTCATTGTTCATGCACCTGGGGAAAAAACCTTTTGGCATGGAGAATCCAAGCCTGACAAAGCCTGGATTGATGGCATTACATGATTCATTCATGGCCTGAAGGAGGGTGGTACGCTCATGGGGATGACGATCATATATCTTCCACCTGTACTGTACTATGTATTGTACTTGTGTATTGTAGTTGTCCTGTATGTGGCTCAGTTCATAAGAGCATGGCACTAGCAAGACCAGATTGTGTTCGACTTCCACTGGGGTCACTTACGAAAATATAAAGATTCACTGTTGCCACTTAGGATAAAAACATCTACTACGTAAATGGCATGTACTGTACTGGCCAGATCACCATGCGCAGTGTCAAGTGTCGCCTGGAGTGGTGTGAAGCTCGCCGCCATTGGACTCTGGAGCAGTGGAAACGCGTTCTCTGGAGTGATGCATCACACTTCACTATCTATCAGTCAGACGGACAAATCTGGATTTGGTGGATGCCAGGAGAACGCTACCTGCCCCAATGCAACCCCATCAAACACCTTTGGGATAAATTAGAACGGTGACTGCGAGCCAGTCCTAATAGCCCAACATCAGCGCCCGACCTCCCTATTGCTCTTGTGGCTGAATGGAAGCAAGTCCCCGCAGCAATGTTCCAACATCTAGTGGAAAGCCTTCTCAGAAGAGTGGATGCAGTTTAGGCAGCAAAGGGGGGACCAACTCCATATTAATGCTAATGATTTTGGAATGAGATGTTCGACGAGCAGGTGTCCACATACTTTTCTTCATGTAGTGTGTAAGAGGATATTATCTCCTGTATGAACATTTTGTTGGCTACATCTATGGAGATGTTATTTAGCATCACTACTGTACTATATGCTCTTGTCTCTCTGCATGTATATGAAAGAGGGAGAATGGGGAAAAGGCAGTTTGTATGTGTGAAAGAAAGATCCCACCTTCCATAGTGTGACATCTGTGCCAGCAGAATAACTTTTCACACCCACATGTCATCACACTAAGTTTGAGTACATTGTCATAACCTGTAATGCCATGGAAACACTAACGCAGTGAGCTGGCCCCACAACACCACTGCGTAGCACACTGACCCACATGTCTGTGGTGGGACAGTCTGAGTGGCCACCAGCCAGATGAACCCACACGCTAACCCTGGCTGCCCTGACTTCACTTGTCCACTACAAGTGGAATAATGTGACTCAATATTAGGGATTTTTGTGGTATTACTAGATGTGTGTGTGTGTCAGGTGAACATACATGTCTTATGAGAGTACATTTGAGTGTTATAACGGGGGTTTATATAATCAGAATTGAGTTGATTGACTGTGAACGGGCAGTTGGACTTGCTGCTAATGTTAGCATTGCTCTGAGTGAGAGGTGAGCGCTTTAGGTTGCCGTGTCAATGCCCCCTGTTGTCACCGTTTTATTTCTCTATTTGGTGAGGTCAGGGTGTGATGTGGGGTGGGCGTTCTATGTTTTGTATTTCTTTGTGTTTGGCCGAGTGTGGTTCCCAATCAGAGGCAGCTGTCTCGTTGTCTCTGATTGGGAATCGTACTTAGGTAGCCTTTTTCCTATGTTGTGGTATCTTGTTTTTGTACAGCTCTTGTAGCCTACGGAATGGTACGTTCGTTTTGGTTTCACTTTGTTATTTTATTGCTGGTTCTCATTTAAATAAATATGATGACCACAAATTACGCTGCGCCTTGTTCTCCTTCAAACAACGCATGTTACACCTGTCTTGCTCACTGGGTGCACATGGGAGGCAATTTGGTGTGCCTCTAGTTCCTACCAATGGAAAAATTGATCGGGCCAATAGATGCCTCCCTCTCCACTTCCTCCCAACCTGCTCCTGGTAGAGTCCTCAGCTGCTGATCACTATAAATACCACACACATGTACTCTCAAATGATATGAGCTGTGGTGTTTGTTTTTTATTCACCCTCACCAACAAGTTCACACATCTAGAAGATAATTAGACTGGAAAAATCATCGTGTTTGGCAGGACATGGAGTGGCAAGGAGTGAAATGTTAGCACAAACAGACTGGATTTCTACAGGCTAATTATGTTGCCTTCCCAGGTTTGGGGTCAAATCCATTTAAATTCCAGTCAATTCAGAAAGTAAACCACGTTTCAATTCCAAATTGTCCTCATTGAAAAGCATTGAAGAGAATTGGAATTTCAGAGAATTCCTGAATTGACTGGAATTGAAAATGGAATTTACCCCAACCTTGTACCTTTCCAACTGATATTTGACGATTTCAACAATTTGTTTTAGAGATAATGTACACGAAACAAAAATATCAACGCAACATGTAAAGTGTTGGTCCCATATTTAATGAGCTGAAATAAAAGATCACAGAAATGTTCCATACCCTCAAAAAGCTTCTTTCTCTACAATGTTGTGCACACATTTGTTTACATCCCTGATAGTGAGCATTTCTCCTGTTCAAATATGACCCATCTACCTGACAGGTGTGGCATATCAATAAGCTTGTGCTGGGGACAATAAAAGGCCACTCTAAAATGTGCAGTTTTGTCACACAACACAATGCCACAGATGTCACACATGTGGGAATTCCTTCAAGACTGTTGTAAAAGCATTCCAGGTAAAGCTGGTTGAGAGAATGATAAGTGTGCAAAGCTGTCAAGGTAAATGGTGACTATTTGAAGAATCTCACAAAATATATATATTTTGATTTGTTTAACTCTTTTTTTGGTTACTACATGATTCCATGTGTGTTATTTCATAGTTTTGATGTCTTCACTATTATTCTACAATGGAGAAAATAGTAAAAATATAATCCATTGAATGACTAGGTGTGTCCAAACTGGCTAGTACTGTACACTCGTGGCCAAAAGTTTTGAGAATGACACAAATATTAATTTTCACAAAGTCTGCTGCCTCAGTTTGTATGATGGCAATTTGCATATACTCCAGAATGTTATGAAGAGTGATCAGATGAATTGCAATTAATTGCAAAGTCCCTTTTTGCCATGCAAATGAACTGAATCCCCCCCCAAAAAAAATTCCACTGCATTTCAGCCCTGCCACAAAAGGACCAGCTGACATGTCAGTGATTCTCTCGTTAACACAGGTGTGAGTGTCGATGAGGACAAGGCTGGAGATCCCTCTGTCATGCTGATTGAGTTCTAATAACAGACTGGAAGCTTCAAAAGGAGGGTGGTGCTTGGAATCATTGTTCTTCCTCTGTCAACCATGCTTACCTGCAAGGAAACATGTGCCGTCATCATTGCTTTGCAGAAAAAGGGCTTCACAGGCAAGGATAATGCTGCTAGTAAGATTGCACCTAAATCAACCATTTATCGGATCATCAAGGAGAGCTGTTCAATTGTTGTGAAGAAGGCTTCAGGGCGCCCAAGAAAGTCCAGCAAGCGCCAGGACCGTCTCCTAAAGTTGATTCAGCTGCGGGATCGGGGCACCACCAGTACAGAGCTTGCTCAGGAATGGCAGCAGGCAGGTGTGAGTGCATCTGCACGCACAGTGAGGTGAAGACCTTTGGTGGATGGCCTGGTGTCAAGAAGGGCAGCAAAGAAGCCACTTCTCTCCAGGAAAAACATCAGGGACAGACTGATATTCTGCGAAAGGTACAGGGATTGGACTGCAGAGGACTGGGGTAAAGTCATTTTCTCTGATGTATCCTTTCTGATTGTTTGGGGCATCTGGAAAAAAGACAAGGTGAGCGCTACCATCAGTCCTATGTCATGCCAACATTAAAGCATCCTGAGACCATTCATGTGTGGGGTTGCTTCTCAGCCAAGGGAGTGGGCTCACTCACAATTTTCCCTAAGAACACAGCCATGAATAAAGAATGGTACCAACACATCCTCCAAGAGCAACTTCTCCCAACCATCCAGGAACAGTTTGGTGACGAACAATGCCTTTTCCAGCATGATGGAGCACCTTGCCAAAAGTGATAACTAAGTGGCTAGGGGAACTAAACATCAATATTTTGGGTCCATGGCCAGGAAACTCCCCAGACCTTAATCCCATTGAGAACTTGTGGTTAATCCTCAAGAGGTGGGTGGACAAACAAAACCCCACAAATTCTGACAAACTCCAAGCATTAATTATGCAAGAATGTGATGCCATCAGTCAGGATGTGGCCCAGAAGTTAATTGACAGCATGCCAGGGCTGAATGGAGAGGTCTTGAAAAAGAAGGGTCAACACTGGAAATATTGACTCATTGCATCAACTTCCTGTTATTGTCAATAAAATCCTTTGACACTTGAAATGAAATGCTTGTAATTACAGTGCCTTGCGAAAGTATTCGGCCACCTTGAACTTTGCGACCTTTTGCCACATTTCAGGCTTCAAACATAAAGATATAAAACTGTATTTTTTTGTGAAGAATCAACAACAAGTGGGACACAATCATGAAGTGGAACGACATTTATTGGATATTTCAAACTTTTTTAACGAATCAAAAACTGAAAAATTGGGCGTGCAAAATTATTCAGCCCCTTTACTTTCAGTGCAGCAAACTCTCTCCAGAAGTTCAGTGAGGATCTCTGAATGATCCAATGTTGACCTAAATGACTAATGATGATAAATACAATCCACCTGTGTGTAATCAAGTCTCCGTATAAATGCACCTGCACTGTGATAGTCTCAGAGGTCCGTTAAAAGCGCAGAGAGCATCATGAAGAACAAGGAACACACCAGACAGGTCCGAGATACTGTTGTGAAGAAGTTTAAAGCCGGATTTGGATACAAAAAGATTTCCCAAGCTTTAAACATCCCAAGGAGCACTGTGCAAGCGATAATATTGAAATGGAATGAGTATCAGACCACTGCAAATCTACCAAGACCTGGCCGTCCCTCTAAGCTTTCAGCTCATACAAGGAGAAGACTGATCAGAGATGCAGCCAAGAGGCCCATGAACACTCTGGATGAACTGCAGAGATCTACAGCTGAGAATCTGTGGAAAGAACTGAAAACTGCTGTTCACAAATGCTCTCCATCCAACCTCACTGAGCTCGAGCTGTTTTGCAAGGAGGAATGGGAAAAAATGTCAGTCTCTCGATGTGCAAAACTGATAGACATACCCCAAGCGACTTACAGCTGTAATCGCAGCAAAAGGTGGCGCTACAAAGTATTAACTTAAGGGGGCTGAATAATTTTGCACGCCCAATTTTTCAGTTTTTGATTTGTTAAAAAAGTTTGAAATATCCAATAAATGTCGTTCCACTTCATGATTGTGACCCACTTGTTGTTGATTCTTCACAAAAAGATACAGTTTTATATCTTTGTTTGAAGCCTGAAATGTGGCAAAAGGTCGCAAAGTTCAAGGGGGCCGAATACTTTCGCAATGCACTGTATACTTCAGTATTCCATAGTAACATCTGATAAAAATATCTAATGACACTGAAACCGCAAACTTTGTGGAAATTAATATTTGTGTTCTTCTCAACTTTTGGCCACGACTGTGTGTATAATGTATAATATATATATATTTCATAATATCAGAGCACGATATACAGTATGTGGCTTGAGCCCTATTGTTAAGACGTGCAGTTCATACTCAATCCCTCCCTCTACTTCCCGTTCCCACGATTATTTCCCACTTTCATCAGTGACTGTGTGTGAGTATTCCAGCTTTTCTGCTATCATGTGTCTGTGTGTGTTGCTGGCAGGGGTGGAAGGGGTCAAGGTGGGTGGTTAGGAAACATGTTGCTCTGGTAGGGCGGTGGCAGTCATGCAAATAACTGCCGGTCTCACAGTAATTGACCGTTAATTAACATAAAGACGTTTAGCATCTCCTGGCTTCCATGCATACTGTAGCCTACAAGCCACCGACGCATTCCTTTGGAACATGTACATTTAAAAAAAAGTGTCACGATCGTCGTATGGAGTGGACCAAAGCGCAGCGTGGTTAGAATACATTCTTCTTTAATGAAAAACACTTACACAAAAAAACGACCGTGACGCTATGATAACGAGTGCAGACACAGGCAACTACACATAGACAATAACCCACGAAATACCCAAAGAAGATGGCTGCCTAAATATGGTTCCCAATCAGAGACAACGATAAACACCTGCCTCTAATTGAGAACCAATCTAGGCGACCATAGACCAACATAAACACCTAAATGAAAACAACCCCATAAATCTACAAAAATCCCTAGACGGTACAAACACCCTAGAATAAGACAAAAACACACATATCACCCATGTCACACCCTGACCTAACCAAAATAATAAAGAAAACAAAGAATACTAAGGTCAGGGCGTGACAAAAAGTCTGATATATCCATGTAATATAGCCTACACCATCACAATAAATTCATAATTTATTTTAAACGGGTCTGAAGAAAATGTAGTCTATTTCAGAAAAACAGAATAGCATACTCTGAGTTGTCCTTATGTTAGGCCCTGATATGGGCTACACTAGTTAACAGACAAGATTTGCTTCAAATTCTGTGGCATTACATTTAATAGTATGAAGAATGCAGTTGAACGTAGCTTAATAAAATGGAAAGGATATTTTTCCTAAACTATTTGAGGGAGTGCTTACATGTGGCTATTCTGTGTTGAGCGGTTAACAAAGAATGTGGTCCTCCTGTACGCTTAATTTAGAGTTATTTATGCAACTTTAGTGGCGATACAAATGTTGGGCAAATGTTTTGATTTTTAATACATTCTCAGGCTGCATGATGGGACTCAAATTATGATTTGAAAAAAGGCACTTGAAAGACATGAGCTCTGATTTGTTTATTGTGCAGGCTACACACTTAACCAGTCTCATTCACAATTTGACAAACACTTAATAATATTCTAACCAGGCCTCGGATTTCCCGGCGGCATCCCCCTTGTGTGGTAGTATTGCCCCCTAAAAAATCCATGCCTTTTGAAGGCCAAAGTGGCCGTTGTGCCCTTAGGCTGAATATAATAATTATAATTCCTGGCTGCCGTGCTCCGAAACACCTCTCACTCACATGGCTCTCTCAGATATTTCAAGGATTATTTGCCAATGCTTGTCATGTGAGTGGGTCCTTCTCACAGGCATTTCATCTAAGAAGGGGGCTACAAGTGAAGACACATCGGGGACGCAACTGTATGAATTCCGAAGTGCATATTGAAGATGTTTAGAACAGTCCATATTTTCGTCAGCCAAGAAGATGAGTAGGCCTAACGAACAGCAAAATCACTAGCCTATGTTAATGCACATGGCAGTAGTCAATAAGTGTAAATGTTCCAAAATGCAATCAAATTAGCGGGAAAACACTTATCGAAAATGACGGAAATGCGATAATGCATGTAAAGATTATCTTCCCCAAACTTGAAACTTATGCTCCGTGTATGTATGTCAGTTAGGCTCTAATCAAATTAATTCAAATCTTATTTGTCACATGCGCCGAATACAACAGTTGTAGTAGACCTTACAGGGAAATGCTTAAAACAATGCAGTTTTAAAGAAGAAAAAAATATATAAATATAATTAAGGAGCAACAATAAAATAACAGTAGCAAGGCTATATACAGGGGGTTCTGGTACAGAGTCCATGTAGGTAGAGATAAAGTGACTAAGCATGGATAATAAACTGACTAGCAGCAGTGTAAAAATGGGGTGGGGTGGGGACAATGCAAATAGTCTGGATAGCCATTTGATTAACTGTTCAGGAGTCTTATGGCTTGGGGGTAGAAGCTGTTAACAAGCCTTTTTGACCTAGACTTGGAGCTCCGGTACCTCTGGTTGTGTGGTAGCGGAGAGAACAGTCTATGACTAGGGTGGCTCGAGTCCTTTGAAATTTTTTAGGCCTTCCCCTGAGAACGGCTGGTATAGAGGTCCTGGATGGCAGGAAGCTTGGCCCCAGTGATGTACTGGGCTGTACGCACTACCCTCTGTAGTGCCTTGTGGTCGAAGGCCGAGCAGTTACCATACCCGTGCTCGGACCTCTGTTTTTTTGTAGTCCACAATCATCTCCTTTGTCTTGATCACATTGAGGGAGAGGTTGTTATCCTGGCAACACACTGCCAGGACTCAGACCTCCTCCCTATAAGCTGTCTCATCACTGTCTGTGATCAGGCCTACCATTATATCTTCAGCAAACTTAATTATGGTGTAGGAGTCGTGCTTGGCCTGCAGTCATGGGTGAACAGGGAGTACAGGAGGGGACTGAGCATGCACCCCTGAGAGTGATGTGTTGTTACCTACCCTCACCACCTGAGGGCGACCCATCAGGAAGTCGAGGATCCAGTTGCAGAGGGAGGTGTTTAGTCCCAGGGTCCTTAGCTTAGTGATGAGCTTTGAGGGTACAATGGTGTTGAACGCTGAGCTGTAGTCAATGAATAGCATTCTCACGTAGGTGTTCCTTTTGTCCAGGTGGGAAAGGGCAGTGTGGAGTACAAAAGAGAGTGCATCATCTGTGGATCTGTTGGGGCGGTATGCAAATTGGAGTGGCTCTAGGGTTTCTGGGATAATGGTGTTGATGTAAGCCATGACCAGCATTTCAAAGCACTTCATGGCTACAGACCGGTAGTCATTTAGGCAGGTTACCTTGGTGTTCTTGGGTACAGGATCTATGGTGGTCTGCTTGAAACATGTTGGTATTACAGACTCGGTCAGGGTATTAAAGACTTGCCAGTTGGTCAGTGCATGCATGGAGTACACGTCCTGGTAATTCATCTGGCCTTGTGAATGTTGACATGTGTAAAGGTCTTTCTTACATCGGCTACGGAGAACGTGATCACACAGTCATCCAGAACAGCTGATGCTTTCACGCATGCTTCAGTGTTGCTTGCCTCGATGCGAGCACAGAAGTTATTTAGCTTGTCTGGTAGTCTCTTGTCACTGGGGTCACGGCTGTGCTTCCCTTTGTAGTCCGTAATAGTTTGCAAGCCCTGCCACATCTGACGAGCGTCTGAGCCGGTATACAGTGCCTTGCGAAAGTATTCGGCCCCCTTGAACATTGCGACCTTTTGCCACATTTCAGGCTTCAAACATAAAGATATAAAACTGTATTTTTTTGTGAAGAATCAACAACAAGTGGGACACAATCATGAAGTGGAACGACATTTATTGGATATTTCAAACTTTTTTAACGAATCAAAAACTGAAAAATTGGGCGTGCAAAATTATTCAGCCCCTTTACTTTCAGTGCAGCAAACTCTCTCCAGAAGTTCAGTGAGGATCTCTGAATGATCCAATGTTGACCTAAATGACTAATGATGATAAATACAATCCACCTGTGTGTAATCAAGTCTCCGTATAAATGCACCTGCACTGTGATAGTCTCAGAGGTCCGTTAAAAGCGCAGAGAGCATCATGAAGAACAAGGAACACACCAGGCAGGTCCGAGATACTGTTGTGAAGAAGTTTAAAGCCGGATTTGGATACAAAAAGATTTCCCAAGCTTTAAACATCCCAAGGAGCACTGTGCAAGCGATAATATTGAAATGGAATGAGTATCAGACCACTGCAAATCTACCAAGACCTGGCCGTCCCTCTAAACTTTCAGCTCATACAAGGAGAAGACTGATCAGAGATGCAGCCAAGAGGCCCATGATCACTCTGGATGAACTGCAGAGATCTACAGCTGAGGTGGGAGACTCTGTCCATAGGACAACAATCAGTCGTATATTGCACAAATCTGGCCTTTATGGAAGAGTGGCAAGAAGATAGCCATTTCTTAAAGATATCCATAAAAAGTGTTGTTTAAAGTTTGCCACAAGCCACCTGGGAGACACACCAAACATGTGGAAGAAGGTGCTCTGGTCAGATGAAACCAAAATTGAACTTTTTGGCAACAATGCAAAATGTTATGTTTGGCGTAAAAGCAACACAGCTCATCACCCTGAACACACCACCCCCACTGTCAAACATGGTGGTGGCAGCATCATGGTTTGGGCCTGCTTTTCTTCAGCAGGGACAGGGAAGATGGTTAAAATTGATGGGAAGATGGATGGAGCCAAATACAGGACCATTCTGGATGGGGTCTGCAAAAGACCTGAGACTGGGACGGAGATTTGTCTTCCAACAAGACAATGATCCAAAACATAAAGCAAAATCTACAATGGAATGGTTCAAAAATAAACATATCCAGGTGTTAGAATGGCCAAGTCAAAGTCCAGACCTGAATCCAATCGAGAATCTGTGGAAAGAACTGAAAACTGCTGTTCACAAATGCTCTCCATCCAACCTCACTGAGCTCGAGCTGTTTTGCAAGGAGGAATGGGAAAAAATTTCAGTCTCTCGATGTGCAAAACTGATAGAGACATACCACAAGCGGCTTACAGCTGTAATCGCAGCAAAAGGTGGCGCTACAAAGTATTAACTTAAGGGGGCTGAATAATTTTGCACGCCCAATTTTTCAGTTTTTGATTTGTTAAAAAAGTTTGAAATATCCAATAAATGTCGTTCCACTTCATGATTGTGTCCCACTTGTTGTTGATTCTTCACAAAAAAATACAGTTTTATATCTTTATGTTTGAAGCCTGAAATGTGGCAAAAGGTCGCAAAGTTCAAGGGGGCCGAATACTTTCGCAAGGCACTGTAGTATGACTCAATCTTAGTCCTGTATTGACGCTTTGCCTGTTTGATGGTTCGTTGGAGGGCATAGAGGGATTTCTTATTAGCATCTGGTCCTCTGACCACTTCCATATTGAGTGAGTCACTGGTACTTCCTGCTTTATTTTTTGCTTGTAGGCAGGAATTAGGAGGATAGAGTTATGGTCAGATTTGTCACCCATCAGACTATTCTTGATTTAATATTGTCTTTACATATACTAAATAGCATATTGGTGAAATTTGTTTTGATTTAGAATGGACCATTATCATGCACCTGTCTCGGAACAGGGGCAGGGGGAAAAATACATGTAATCAATGCACTTAATTAGCGAATGGAAAACGCTTTTCCCGTGGTTCCTTTTCATGCCAGCCAGGTCGACTATACTCCTGTGGTAAAGCGAAGCAGTGTGCTTAATATTAGGAAAGTTGATAAATAAATATAGTACGCCTAGCCTATAGAAAGCTGATGGGCTCCTCCTCTTTTTAATAGAGGCCATCAAAACTGTTTTCTCACACAATTGCATAGCCTATAGAAATTTTGCTCAACATGAGCTCATGGGCTCTCATGAAGTGTTTTATTTTTGATAACATTTGCATTGATGTCAGAGTGACTAGAGGGACAATAAAGGGCTCAGTACCAAGCAGTTAGCAAGTTTGGTTGGCTGCTAATGACCATCAGCAGCATCAGAGCTTTGAGAAGCCTAGTTACCGTGACTAGAGTCACATGGAATTTGACTGCGGTCATATGACTCGTGACTGCCGGTGTGATGGTAATACGGTCACCGTAACAGCCCTATTCTCTGGTGATGCTGGAAGGGGAGGCATTGGGAGGCAGGGGGGTATCGAGCGGCCCTCTGGTGATGCTGGAAGGGGACGCGTTGGGAGGCAGGGGGGTATCGAGCAGCCCTCTGGTGATGCTGGAAGGGGAGGCGTTGGGAGTCAGGGGGATATCGAGCGGCCCTCTGCGCGGCCTGACACTTACGATGACCTTGGCCTCTGGTACTAATGGAAGTAGAGGGCAGCAGAGGTCTCTCTCTCTCTTGTCTGTCTGTCTGTCTGTGTCTGTCTGTCTGTCTGTCTGTCTGTCTGTCTGTCTGTCTGTCTGTCTGTCTGTCTGTCTGTCTGCCCTCCACTATCTCCTTTATGTTTGTTGGTGTCTACAAGGTGTCAGTCATTATCTTCCATCACCTCTCTCATCTATCTCTCTGGTTCTTCCCTTTCTCCTTTTCTCCACCTCCAGTCCATTCTCTCTACATGTTGTTCTTATCATATCCCTGTATCGTTTGAAGAGCTACAATGTTCTGAACAAGGAAAATCTCCACCATGACATAATGGTCTGTTTTTAGGTCAAACTGATCGTTATCACTGCAAGAGCACATTACAGAGGCTAACTACTAAACAAGTATTCATTGGTCAAAATAAATGGTCTGAAAAAGCAGTCAACATGGCAGTTACCTTATCTATTATGAGTACAGAATACATGTAGGATTTTGCCTGGGTTATGTCTCGTCACGCAACTGGGCTTCTTGGTAATCCCCTCTTTTATAATTGAATTTCGATTTGCGCCTTACAAAAAGAGGGAAATAATCCCTGTCATTGATCTTTGCTGGTATTGATTAGTCTGCGTAAGATTAAGCACATTATGTGATTGACTGTCCCTCTTCCGTAGAAGAGGGACAGATGGTGAATGTCAGTCAGTGAGAGAGACAGACCCTACATCTCCCCCTACTGCGCCCCCTGTCTCTGACTAAGTCTGTAGGGTAGAACAATTCTTACTAAAATAACTCCAGACAACAGGAGGTTGGGGGCACCTTAATTGGGGAGGATGGGCTCGTGCTAATGGCTGGAGTGGGATTGATGGAATGGTATCAGATACATCAAACACACAGTTGAATACCATTCCATCCATCCATCCAGCCATTGTTATGAGTTGTCCTCACTTCAGCAGCATCCACTGCTCCAGACGTTGTTTTTCTAAATGAAAACATGCTTCATGATTCTGCGTATACTGTATTTGTTTGTGTTAGCTATAGGTTTGTGTGCATTTGTGTGTGTGTCTCTGTTTGTGTCTGAGTGTACTGTATGTATGTGTTTGTATGTAAGTGTGAGTGTGTTGTGCATACTGTATTAGCAGCAGTGTTGCCGCGGGGCTCCAGCTGTGAGGGCTGGGCTGCCGGGTGCAGAGGGAGAGGGAGAGTTTTCTCCCGCCCTCTCTTCCAGCCACACTCCTCAACATGAGCCTGAAACAGAAACTCCAACCTGTGAGTACTCCAACTCTACTCTCTCACTCCCTATTCTCTTATTTCTTTCTCTTCCTGTCTCACTCCTGTCCTTTTCTGCCTCTCCTCTTACCCTCATGGTCATCTGGTGGTTCGTAGCAGGCTACCTAGCTCCATCCTCCATATTGACAGTGAGGCAGGGACAGTGACGGATGTTGTTAGTGCTGTTGTCACCTTGTTGTCGTCATAATTTGTCTTGTGTCACTTGTCACCCACTTTTTTTTCATAAGTGATAATTATGTTGATGTTTTGTGGGCTCCAGGGTACTTTTTGGTCTCTGGAATTTGGAATGTTCATTTGATTAGCATGAATCAAATGTAATTTTGTTCTGAAAATGAGTATTCTAATTTAAAGAGAACAGTTCACAGTGCCTGCAAGGTGTTTGTTTTGGTGTATGAAATAACACTAGTGTCAGAGGTTTTTAATTCCATTGTTACTGGATTGTTACTGAAGTATTAACATAGTTAGGTGTTCTTTATGCAAATAGCTAGTGTTTGTTTTTAATCTTTAAAAAGGTATTTGTTGTATTCTATGTCAGATGTCATTGTATTTTCCAATAAGGACTGTTAACTGTTATAAGCCCTGAGTGGTTTGGGTAAAACATTGTGGTGCAGACAGCATGGATCTTATTCAGGCTGTCATTATGAAACAGGACTGGAAATGATGTCAATAATCTGAAATTACCCAGATGAGTGAATCTGGGTAACACACACGCACACTGCCCATCCCTCAGCTTGCTCCCACAGGTTCATCATGTTAGATGTTAAACTCAGTCCTCAGGGGGAGAATCCTGATCGTTGGTAAGAGAGCGCATCGGTCAGAGAAAGAGCACAGTGACACGTGGAATCACAAGCCTCATTTAGCCACAAACATTGGTAGCAATAAGGCCTAAGGTCCTGAGGCCGATGTAGCCCCCAGCAGTCAGGTCTCCTTTCATACGGTATGTAGCAAACAGTTCTGCAGGTGTACAATCTTCATTTCATCATCCTGTTGCAGGAGAACTTTCCTGCAATGCAGAAAATGTAAAGCGTGTTGTGTATTTAAGGTTTAAAAAGGCTTCTGAAGTTTATAATTTCCACTTTGAAATGCCATTAATTATAATCCACATAATAATTCACATTTCCTGTTGCTGCAGAGTTATTTTCCTGCTGTATCGAACTGGCTAAAATGAAGATCCTACATCTGTACAGTACTTTAAATGCTCTGCTATGAGAGGTTCTGCAGTGCATTTTGACATCCCCAGTCTTCAGTCAATCGTTTCAGTTTGTTGTTTCAAATGGTTTATTCAGGGTAAGAAATGCATTAACTGAACTATCCATTTAATTAAAGCTCAGTCCTACTATTCCCTGTATTAGATTAGTTTACTGACTACTGGAGCAGCACCCCCTGGACTGGATGAGAGTTGGGTCATAGAGTGGTAAGTGGGCAGTGTGTAGTCTGGATGGGAATCGATAGGAGACTAACCATGTGGTGTCATTTTACCACCTCTAGGACTGACTGTATGTGGGGACTTTAGCCTTACAGGTTTGTTCTCTTACTTTGAGTCTGAACATCTTTTCTATTTAAGAATCAAAGATGTGAGGGTTGAGAGAGATCAGATGTTCTGGAAAGAGATGGAAATTGTCATAGGAAGCTTTCACCTTGTACTCAGGTTATTTAGTAGGGAAAAAACCTTGTAGCACTGAACATGCCGCATTTAATGTTCCTGTATTTTGTGATCCAGCTAAGTAGGGATATTGGAGAGGGTTGGCAGCAAGGGCACCCTGGTACTGCTGTGTGTTTTTACAGATTATTCTGTCACCATGGCTATGTTCATAGTTATGCAAACTATACATGCAAAGTAGTATGAGCCAGTGTTGGTTCCACCAGCCCAGCCTGCAGCACATGTTGACTGTAGAGGTTCCACCAGCCCAGCCTGCAGCACATGTTGACTGTGGTGGTTCCACCAGCCCAGCCTGCAGCACATGTTGACTGTGGAGGTTCCACCAGCCCAGCCTGCAGCACATGTTGATCAGGGAGGTTCCACCAGCCCAGCCTGCAGCACATGTTGACTGTATAGGTTCCACCAGCCCAGCCTGCAGCACATGTTGATCAGGGAGGTTCCACCAGCCCAGCCTGCTGACTGTAGAGGTTCCACCAGCCCAGCCTGCAGCACATGTTGACTGTGGTGGTTCCACCAGCCCAGCCTGCAGCACATGTTGACTGTGGAGGTTCCACCAGCCCAGCCTGCAGCACATGTTGACTGTAGAGGTTCCACCAGTCCAGCCTGCAGCACATGTTGACTGTGGAGGTTCCACCAGCCCAGCCTGCAGCACATGTTGATCAGGGAGGTTCCACCAGCCCAGCCTGCAGCACATGTTGACTGTGGTGGTTCCACCAGCCCAGCCTGCAGCACATGTTGACTGTGGAGGTTCCACCAGCCCAGCCTGCAGCACATGTTGATCAGGGAGGTTCCACCAGCCCAGCCTGCAGCACATGTTGACTGTATAGGTTCCACCAGCCCAGCCTGCAGCACATGTTGACTGTAGAGGTTCCACCAGTCCAGCCTGCAGCACATGTTGAGCAGGGAGGTTCCACCAGCCCAGCCTGCAGCACATGTTGATCAGGGAGGTTCCACCAGTCCAGCCTGCAGCACATGTTGACTGTAGAGGTTCCACCAGTCCAGCCTGCAGCACATGTTGACTGTAGAGGTTCCACCAGCCCAGCCTGCAGCACATGTTGACTGTAGAGGTTCCACCAGCCCAGCCTGCAGCACATGTTGACTGTAGAGGTTCCACCAGCCCAGCCTGCAGCACATGTTGATCAGAGAGGTTCCACCAGCCCAGCCTGCAGCACATGTTGATCAGGGAGGTTGCACCAGCCTAGTGTGCAGCACATGTTTATCAGGGAGGTTGCACCAGCCCAGCCTGCAGCACATGTTGATCAGGGAGGTTGCACCAGCCTAGTGTGCAGCACATGTTGATCAGGGAGGTTGCACCAGCCTAACCTGCAGCACATGTTAACTGTCATGAATCTTGAGTGAGACAACAACAGATTTTTATTTATTTTCTATTGAACCTTTATTTAAATAGGCAAGTCAGTTAAGAACAAATTATTATTTACAATGACAGCCTATCCCGACCAAACCCGGACGACGCTGGGCCAATTGTGCTGCACCCTATGGGACTCCCAATCCCATCCGGATGTAATACAGTCTGGAACCGAACCAGGGACTGTAGTGACTTCTCTTTGCACTGAGATGCCGGGCCTTTGCACCATTCGGGAGCCCATATGGGTGATATCAGAGAGCACTGTGCACCATGGTCTGCCTATGTCCAGAGCTGTAAAAATACTTGAAACCACTACTTAAGTAGTTTCTTGGTATCTGTACTTTGCTTAACTATTTATATTTTTGACTACTTTTACTTTTATTTTCCAAAAGAAAATTATGTACTTTTTACTCCATACATTTCCCCTGACACCCAAAAGTACTCATTACATTTTGAATGGTTAGCAGGACAGGAAAATGGTCTAATTCACACACTTATCAAGAGAACATCCTTGGTCATCCATACAGCCTCTACGTCAAGCACACAGACAGTTTTGACCAATACTGCCCTCCTACACAAGCACTCACAAAAGGTGTAAGTGAAAATAAACCAAAATCACCCAGCTCTTTGCAACAATCCCTCTTCGATTTGCTTGTAAATTAGGGCACTTACCCTGCTCTGCCATTGGCCGAGGGACAGTGCAGGGGGTCACATGGTGTGGCAGGTGAGCTGCAGCAGGGTCTTTTAAAAGGCCAGTGAGCGGTGTGGGGCGGGGGATAAGGGTACAGACAGCCAGGCAGCCAGAGAGGGTCCACTCCCCAGCAGTGGTCTGTTAGAGCTGGGCACATAGGCACTGGGCCACTGGGTAGCTGATCTGGAGCATTGTGCTGGACATAGTGGGCTAGGATGGAGCAGGGGAGGACCTATATGTTCCGGGGGAGGCAGGGTGGGCTGCTGGGGAATTTGAGGGGGACCAGGGTGTCGTGCTCCTCCTCCTCCTGCTGCTGCTGTGGTCGGGACCAGGATAGACTGGAGCTCCTGGATATGGAGGCTCTCATCGTTGTACCGGTTAGTAGGAGCACTAGGCTCAGACTGATTGAAATGGTCTATGTGAGTGTGTTCTTATGGGTTATTGTTGTCCATTCAGATACTGTGGTTTCGATGATGGTGTGTGAGGAAAATATAAATTTTTAGGTAATATTATGGTCTGTGCCGTCACTATGAGAACACAATCACTAAGGTCCTCTCTGTATTTGAATTTGCACCTATAATTTACATACTGGTTATTATAGTTGATTTGGTTCCTACTTGGCTGTACTGACTGTGTTGAACACTCAGAAATCAGACCCCCGTCAACCATGTAGATATTTGTCTTGTGAAAAGCTGTGCGTTGGCTTCTACATTGTTTGTGTTGAGTCCATTGAGACAGATATTGTTTATACTCCAGGACATAATTGTCTTCATGACAACATGACTGGCTAGCTGTGAGACTAAGGGATGTTTGTGTGAACATTTACACTCATTGCATTGTATTACACATACACACACATACACACACACACACACACACACACTCCTTCTCCCTCTTTGTCACTCACTCTGGAATACACATTAACTCTGATTGATTTGTGACAGGGCTTGAACAGCTAATGGAGGGTTGTTGTGTTTTTTTGTTGCTGCTGTTCTAGTTGTGCTGAGGTGATAGGCATGTGGGTTGAAGGCCCGCGGTGTCAGACACAGTAGGTAGTTAGACAGAATACAGTTGCTCCCCTTCCTTCCCCCAAAGGGCACAACAAAGACAATATCAGGTCCTGTTCTGCTCCTCTCTTCTGAACTGCCTTCTGCTCTGGTTCTCTGAACCCACGTCCCTCGGGTTTCCCGGCACAGTTCTCTGACATGACTCACTCTCTTTCCCATTTCTTATACTGCTTTCCATTTGGCTAAGGCTGTTTGGCTTAGCATCTCATATTCTTGGGGTTCTAATCAAGGCCTTTTCAGCAGGGTGGTGAGGGGCCATTGTGAAGATATTCCGTTTCAATTCTGTTTCACTTTTACTGCCCATGATTAATCTAGATTCAGCAGGACTCTCTGACCATCTCTGCCCTCTCCCCGTTTAGGTACTGTCCCTAGGGGCTGATGTCCTGCCAGAGTACAAGCTCCAGGCGCCTCGCATCCACAAGTGGACCATCCTCCACTACAGTCCCTTCAAGGCGGTGTGGGACTGGGTCATCCTCCTGCTGGTCATCTACACGGCCGTCTTTACCCCCTACTCCGCTGCCTTCCTGCTCAACGAGATGGAGGACGAGCTCCGGCGCTCCTGTGGCTACACCTGCAACCCCCTCAACGTGGTGGATCTGGTGGTGGACGTCATGTTTATCGTGGACATTCTCATCAACTTCCGGACCACATATGTCAATCACAATGACGAGGTGGTCAGCCACCCGGGGCGCATCGCCCAGCATTACTTCAAAGGCTGGTTCCTCATTGATATAGTGGCAGCCATCCCCTTTGACCTGCTCATATTCCGCTCTGGCTCTGATGAGGTGAGATGCATGGAGAAGGTGGATCATTTACATCTATGTGTAGTAATGGTCCTTTTTTTTGCAGTGTTGGTCAGTGTACCGATTCAACAAAGACTCTCTCATAAATCTTCTTGTTCTTTTACATTAATTGCTTTGTTTGTACATTGAACCTCTCTCCTCTCAGCCCCAGACAACCACTCTGATTGGCTTGCTGAAGACTGCTCGGCTGCTGCGATTGGTGCGTGTGGCGCGGAAGCTGGACCGCTACTCAGAGTACGGCGCCGCCGTTCTCTTCCTCCTCATGTGCACCTTTGCCCTCATTGCCCATTGGCTGGCCTGTATCTGGTACGCCATCGGCAACGCGGAGCGCACCAACTCGGCCCGCATCGGAGGCATGAAGATCGGCTGGCTGGACAACCTGGCTGAACAGATTGGTAAACCATACAACGACACAGACCCTGCCTCCGGCCCCTCCACCAAGGATAAATACGTCACAGCGCTTTACTTTACCTTCAGCAGCTTGACCAGCGTGGGCTTCGGCAACGTTTCCCCCAACACCAACCCTGAGAAGATCTTCTCCATCTGCATCATGCTAATCGGCTGTGAGTACGTCACCAGTGTGTCTGAGT